>NW_008611407.1:70137-113358 GCF_000691845.1 Merops nubicus
ATGCCTCTTAGTAAATGTTTCTGCATATGCAAACCAAACCCAACTTCCTAATTCTGCCATCCGCACTCATTCCAGCCTGAGTGTTAATATCATTAAAAACATGGAAAAAATTGTGAGAATCAGTAACTCCCTATTTTTTAATATATATATAGGAAGATATCAGGCTGCATACTCATGTCAGTATCTCAAAATTCCCACATTTTCATTCCAAACTGCTTTCAGAGTGTTTCAAAGCACAGAGAACACCACACTTACTCTAAGGCAGCTGCAGCAGGTACTAAAAGCATCAACAGCAGATGGAAATGAGCTACAGCACAAGTTCCTGCTTGCCAGCAGAGATGCCAGAATTGCTCTTTCAGTTGGAAACTGAAACTGCAGAACTGCACTTTCCTAATTGGAAGATAAAATTTCTTAAAAGGCAGTTTAGACCAAGTTAAACTATATTCTACCTGAAATTTTGAGCAGAGTCCCCCAGTGACTGCTTACCAGCCTGTGTCCTCCACCCCAACACTCACACCTATATCCAGTGGGCTCAGTACTACCAAAAAACTGATTAAAAATAAATTGACATTTTTGTAGTCAGTAATAATTGGTTAATACTGGCTGAAGCATCTCTGTGAGGAGGAAAGGCTGAGAGCCGTGGGGCTGTTGAGCCTGCAGGAAAAAAGACTCAGAGGGGATCTGATCAATATCTAAAGGGTGGAGTGCAAGAGGATGGGGCCAGACTCTTCTCATTGGTGTCCAGCAACAGGACAAGGGGTAACAAGCCCAAACTGGAACCCAGGAGGTTCCACCTGAACATCAGGAAAACTTTCCTGGAAGGGTGATGGAGTCCTGGAGCAGCTGCCCAGAGAGGTTGTGGAGTCTCCTGCTCTGGAGAGATTCCAGATCCACCTGGATGTGATCCTGGGCACCCTGCTGTGGGTGACACTACTTCAGCAGAGGGGTTGGACAAGATGATCTCCAGAGGCACCTTCCAACCCCTCCATGCTGAGACTGTGTGGCATTTCCTTGAGGTTAATCAAAAAGCAGAACCATTTAGAGTTCAGTTAATAGTTACAGCAGGTCTGGACAGCAGAGACTGAAGTTGTTTCCAACAACTATTCTATGTGATATGAAACTTCAGAACCTCCTTTAAGCGTATGATGTTGCCATTTCACTTTGCTCCTGAAAGATTCAAGCTGAAGAAAATATTCACTTTTGACAAGGACCTCACCCCTCTAACAAGGGGTGCAAAATGAGCTTATTTTTCTGCAGTTGCCAAATATTTCTGAAAAAAAACACACAAATGTGTGGGTAAGGAAGGGAGAATGTCTCTGAAAGAAAGCTTATGCTGCTGCTCCTTTTTCCATTAACACTAGATTTGGTCAAGGTTAGCCAGGGAGCTTCACAGCTCCAGTCTGTAAAATGCATCCTGACAGAACTGGCTGAATTCCCACACTCTCATTAACCACTACCTATAGTCAAAAGGAAAACTCCAGCCATCAGCAGCAGTTAGCTTTAAGAATAACACCACCAAGAACTTCCTCTGGCCTGTTCACGAGCCAATTTAAATTGCAAAACTGCTAATCTCAAAAACATTTTGGCTTTTACAAGACTCGGTGAGCCTGGAAGCAAAACTAAGAGTAACTTCCTAACTATCCCACAGGAACTTTCGGAAGGATTCCCACCACTGCTGGCTAGAGCTGCAGCAAGAAAGGACTGGCACGATGGAGGGAGATCCAGTTCTCCCACACTGGGACATCTGGAGGGGTTCTCCAGCCAGTTTTCTGGAAGTTACACAAAAAAAAAAAAGATATTGATGCTTTTACTGCCTTGTTAAAGCAGAGTGAAGACTGAAGTCAGACATCATAAGCCCAGTCAGACTTAAAAAAGCCAACAGGAATGGAAACCAAGACTCACACTACCATGAATGTCTTATTTTCAGGAGGTCTGAGGCACTATCACTTTCAGGCTGACAAGCTCATGTTTTCAGAGCCTTTGTGAGACTCTCCCTGTCTACTTATCCACCGAGGCCACTAGGGAGCGTTCACAGCTTTTTGTGGGCACACAGCAGCCAGCCTCCAGCAGCACTTGATTCCACTGAAGCTCAAACCTCCTCCACCAAACAAAAAAAAGTTTGCTTTCATATACCAAATAACTCAAGTGCTTCCTCTAGAGCAGCAACTACCCTGAGCAAAAGCCAAGGGCTGCAGCTACTGCTCTGATTCTGCTTGTTCACTATGACTTAGCAGATGGCTCCTGAAGGTACCACCCTGTCACATGCTCTGGTCCTGCCCGTGTGACCACAACTGATACGGCCCTGGGAATTTTTTTGCCAGCTCACTCAATGCCACCCTGGACTCCCCTCTGCTGCTCACAGCCCGATCTTGTTTCTCCTTTCCCAAGAACAATCCTTTCACCAACACAAGCCACGTGCTCAGCAGAGGCAGGCAGAGGCACTCCTTAATTTAGTAAGGGAGGACATTCCTCAAAAATCTGCTTAAATAAAAGGCAGAGATATAGAAAATTACAGAGTACAAGCCCCAGCACTGTCACATATATCTCCCTTTTTTCCCCTTGAGCTCTTCAATACAGCAGCTGAACCATTCCTTAAACAGTTTTAGGAAAGATTTTTGCAAAAAATGCAGAACAAATTCTATTTAACAGGAATTTCTTGCATACTGTGGAAATCAGAAGCCACTCAAACCAAAACACAAGGGATGTTTGAACACATCAGATCTACGGCACGAGCAATATTCCAAAGAGAACAATATGTAGCAAGTAAGGGAAATTATCAGCCCCAATTTCTCTTCTCTTGTTTGTACTCTTGCTCAAAGAAAGTAGGAGGGACAAATAATTAAAGCCAATTGTCTTGTCATAACAAAGAAACCAAGAACAATGACTAGGGCATAACTAGTATGGAAGGAGGTGGGTGGGGAAGGCAGGTGGACTACAGGAGAAATCCAAATATTTAATCCAACTACAAAAAATAGCAACTTTTTTTCCTCAAAACCTCATCTTAACTTCACCTCTGAAGAAAAACATTCACGTATTTATCTGGAGAATTCTGATTAAATAAGAAATTTAGCAACTACTCACCTGTCTGAACATCTATAACCATCTGATGGCCACCTCTCATCCCTGGTCGGCTGTCTTCCCCATCACCTTTGAAAACAAAACATAAAGGGGGGAGAGTTTTCTGTTATCAGATTTTCAAACCAAAGACAGACACAACCTCACGTCTGCCCTAAATGCTTTACAGGAGCAGAGCAACTTAGGGGCTCACCATCCTTTGAACATTAGCACAACTCTTTTTCCAGGTAGATCCTTCTGCACACTACAGGACTGCACAGTTGTCTATTGAATTATCTGCTGACTGACAGTACCAGATAACAAAAGCAAACAGACAACTACAGCAATTCCTAGAAAGGAGCCTGAGAGCTCCTGAAGCATGCAGGTCCACACAGATGAGCTCTGAGCTATCCCTGCAGCAGTCCAGCAGTGAGGACACACAGAACCTTCTGCTCCCCTTCCATCTCTCCCTGCCTGAAGGCTGAGCAGGGAGAAGAGATGCTCAAATGACTGGGCAAAGTACCCATGGGATGGAAGTGAAGAGGTGACAGTATAGACATTGCACAGCTTTGCACCAGTCACTTATTCTCACATGCAAGGGAATCCAGGGAACTACTGAAGACAGTCCAGTGGAGTCCACAAAGATGCTGCAGGGCCTGGAGCATCTCTGTGAGGACAGGCTGAGAGCCCTGGGACTGTGGAGCTAGCTAGAGAAGACTCAGAGGGGATCTGATCCATGCTGAGCAATATCTGCAGAGTGAGTGTCAAGAGGATGGGGCCAGACTCCTTTCAGTGGTGCCCATCCACAGTGGGCACAAACTGGAACATGGGAAGTTCCACATAAACATCAGGAAAAACTTTTCTCCTGTAGGGGTTCCCAAGCCTGGAGCAGCTGCCCAGAGAGGCTGTGGAGTCTCCTTCTCTGGAGACTTTCAAAACCTGCCTGGATGTGATCCTGGGCCCCCTGCTGTGGGTGACCTGCTGGAGCAGGGGGGCTGGATGAGATGATCTCCAGAGGTTCCTTCCAACCCCAAACATTCTGTGCTTCTGTAATTCCAACCACCCAATTACAGCAGCTTTCCAACCACTTGAGGTATCTGAAGCACTCAGGGCAGACGTCGTCTATGGGAAGCAAGGTTAGAAAGCTAACCTGTGTCCTTCTGGCAGAGAAACCTGCTTGTACTCATAGATAACCCTTCCTAGGAGGTTTGGTTATGGTGCTCCACGTTTGGCAGCTGTCACCCTGAGTCCTACATTGGCTGGTTGACAGTGATTTTTGTACTTTGCAGTCAAGGCTGCTGCTGTCTGTCTCCTCTCGTGGCAGCAAGCAGTGGAAAAGGATTCTGCAGTTTAGACTTACTGTGTATAACAGACCAAAGATGCATCTCAAAATAGCCCATGTTAAAATAACATTTATTTGCCACTCTTGCCATGCATTTAAGTTGCCTCCCTGTGTTAAATCCAGTCACGCAGGGAACTGCTCTTATCCTTAACCTATATTCTGAGATTTGGCTCTGAACTGAGCAGTTAACCTTGAAGTTACAGCTAGTGTTCCTGTAGTGTTCCTTACTCGACCAGAAACTAGGCTGCATTTCACTGACTTTGCAGACAAATGCAGATTTTTCATAGATGAAACCACTCCCTGGAGTAAGAGGCCTTCAGGAGGCTTTTCTTGCATCACTTTCTTCCTCAACATCCTCAAAGGAACGAGCCAGAACTGGCAGTACATGAGCTATGCCTTAAGAAAATGTCCTTACCTTTGGTGCTTTTGGGGATGATCTGTCCCCAGCGAGGTTTGTATTCTTGTTGACTGATATACTGATTGAATAAGCCATCTGTAAAACAAAAATTTTGCTGTATGAAACTTTTGTACTTCTATTAGAGCAAAATCACTTTTAATGCAAGTACCTTCAGCCTGACTCAACCCAGCATGCTACTCCAGAGCCTTCCATTTAAGTCAATTCTCCATATATGTCAGTTAGTTTGTTAAACTTGTTAATGAACTAAATGTGTAAGCACTGAAATAAAAAGAATACTCATTACTAGATCAATCCAGAATTACCCAGTTTGCCTGCCAGGTCATGCCAATTGTCTCTAAATCTCCAGTGTGGTGTATTTAATTAAGAATAGAATCCCTCCCCCTTATTTAAGCAAAAGGAAAGTTGCCAGTGCATGTAAAATTCGACCACTTCAGTACAAGGAAAGTTAAAACTAGGTCAAGCAGCATCTCTGGAGCTTCGTGGAAGAAGAGAAGGGAAGAAAAGCAGATTGTTTAAACGCTACGAGATGGGACAACCAAGCACTGGATGAAAAACAAAATCATAGTTTACATTCTCTTCAGAGAGTTAAGCAAGAAAAGGAACAGAAGACACATTAGGTCACTGGCCAGACATGCCAACTGCAGTGTTTCTGAAGAGGCTTTTTAACTCCAGCACCCCATCCAGGCTCCCCTCGAGCCCTCTGCTCTCCCTCAGCACACCTACCACATTCCACTTCTCCAGCAGCCAGGGCTCAGCTCCCAGTTCTGGTTACATGTTATCAGGCCATTGTCTCACCATCCTCAGCATAATAAACACTATTCCTTAGATCTATAGTCTAAAATCTCCCCTCTTTTAGCTTAAAACCATCCCCCTTTGTACTGTCACAACGAGTCCTGGTAAAAAGTCTGCCTCCATCTTTCTGACAGGCCCTTTCAAGTCCTGAAAGGCCACAAGAAGGTCTCCAGGAGACCTTATATTCCTTCCAGCCCCAGTAGCTGTGGCTTTGAAGATTTAACAGATTTGGAATGCCTCCATAAATACATGGAAAATCCCTTGGTAGGCATATGGATACAACAACAAAAAAAAGAATAATTCCTACTGCACACATCCCCATTTATTTACAAAGAGGTAACAATCTTTGTTAAGCACAACACAATGTTCAGAGAATATTTTTCAAATGTTTCCTGGCATCCTGTAGTTCATTGTGATCAAAATCCAGGGTTTAATTAAAACCCAAGTCAGCAAGTACTTCCTGGGAGAAGACGAATCCTCTATTTAGAGACCATCTAATAGGAAAATAAGGGCACTCCAGAGCTCCTGCAAGGTGCTGAATTGGGTCTTAAAATACAAAACTGCCTTTCAACTTCCATAAACTCAGCTCTGCTAGTTTTTCAAACTAAATTCTCCATGAAAGCAGGTCAGATTTTACTTCCACCTGTCTTAGAGCCAAAATCATCAGCTCTCCTAGCATTAGGTAATTGCGGAGAGCCAAAAGTTTGCTCAACATATGTAGACAAGTGGTTTATTTTGGTTTTAAGAGCAGGGTTCCTAACTCCCACTTCTTCAGCATTTATGAAGTTGGGACAAGATGTGAAAAGGGTTTTTTTTTTTTTATTTGGAGATTCCATGAAGCCTGATTCAGAAAAGCCAACCTCCAACACCACAAACGCATGCGCTGTAGCAAACCCCAGACTGACTCAGGCTGATTTTTCTAGCCACAACCCTAGACAGAAATCCAGCCTTTTGGTTATCATTAGAGCATTTGGTCTTCAAGAGAGAATGAAAAAAAACCCACCCATATTTATCCCCATGGCAGCCAATAGCTAATTGGACATGAATAGCTGAGGAGGATGAATTACACCACATAGGATCTGAAAGGGTGATTTAACCTCTCTCCCATGCTCAACACCCACAGGCTGCACTTGTCAAGATATGACACTTCTCCCCCACTGTGCCTTCAGCCTCTTTTAATAATGCTTCTTGTCTTCCATGGGACACTGGTTTGGAAATGCTCCAGCTTGCTTCCCAGAAATGTTTCTTTCTGTTGGGAGCAGTTCCACATTGATTCTAACTTGTACTGCAAACCAGCAGCAGCTTGTTTTGGAAGCTGAATCACCACCTGTCTGACACCACCAAGGGGAAAAAAAAAAAGGAGAATTTCTCTGTGGGTTCTGGATCTGATGCCAGACCTATTCTAGAGCACTCCTTTTGATCAGCAGTGCTATGTTGGCAAGAAACAGGAGGTCTCCAGAGCTTCTGTGAGGTACCCAAGATCAGATCTAAGCCTCCTCACGTTTGTCAGCTGTTTCCAATGAATCCGTAGTCTAAAATAAAATAAATTTCAAGGCTTCTGTAGAAAAACCAAGGTAAGTGCAGGTTTTTAGACAAAGTCTTCTCCTTCACCCCAGAGGCCTCTCATTTCAGTGTCCCTGTTTACTCTCTCAAACCCTGGCCAACGCTGGTTTTTATTCTGTGTTATTTTCAAGCCCTTCACAGCAAGTTGTGACGCAGTTTGGAGGTAACAACATGAAGTTCAGGGTGGTTAAAGCTCAGTGAATTTTACCTCCCTGATAACAGAAGCCTTTATTTTGTCAGCCAGTTACAGGTCACCTAGAAAGGATCAGGACAAACATTGCGGACAAAAATATTTAACTTGCTGAAGCCAATCAGGAATAAGTAAGAGTTGTATTAGGTTTCTTTTTAGACAACACACACCTCTAGAGAGGATTACTAAAATCTATTCGTTTCACTGCCAATGACCAAAAACCTCCACAGCAGCATTTAGCCTGTAATTTCTGGGTGTTATGTTTGTTTTTTTAAAGATTTTTCTTGAACCAAAGAAAAACACCCGAAACACCTAAACAGATGGAGGGTTTTGCAGTCACAAAAATCCTTCCAAAGAAAAGCTGAAGCAGAAAACAAAGATGACACCAGATAAAAATCAAGCCATTACTCAACAATTTCCTCAAGACGTGGGAGCAACAAGGCAACACAGATTTTTTTCCAGCCTCAAGGCTGGAATATGCTCTTGGACTTTCTTCTTAATAAAGATGAAACAAGGTTTGTTTTCAAATCCCCACAAGATACAGTTCTTCAACACAAACCCTACCAACAACCGAAAAGGTTGTCCAGGGTGCCCAGGGCAGTGGTGGAGTTCCCATCCCTGGAGGGATTTCAAAGCCATGGGGCTGTGGTGCTAAGGGACATGGGTTAGTGGGGACCTGGCAGTGCTGGGGGAATGGTTGGACTTGATCTTGAAGGTCTCTTCCAACCAGAACGATTCTATGATTCTATCTACTTACCACAGGCTTTGGATCCCTAGCAAGCCTCAATACATCCCAGTACTACAGAGCAGTGAGCCAGCATCCATAATTCCTCAGAACCAATTACAAACCTCTCTGATGGCAAAATTAAGGTATACATGTCTGTCTAGAGCTTCCAGGAGAATACAACTGCTCCTGTTCACGTCGAGTTTGGGGAGACATCCGAGCCTGCAAGCTGTTTGTTCATCACAACTCCTTGTTTGTCATCCAGGGCTCACTTGTCAACAGATAAACACGTATCACGTCCTGACACGAGAGCTGCCAGAAGGAACACCGTGGTCCCCAGAATACTAATGGGAAACTAGCAGATCCTCAACCCATTTCAAGCAGCTTTCTATGTCTACAGTAGCTGCAAACCGTTCAAGTAAGTAATTTGCACTCCACATACTCTCTGTAGGAATATTAAGCAGATTTTTTGCTTCAGTAATATAGGCCGTCTGAAAGCTATAGGAATGAATCCAAATGTGAAGCATTTGAAGCAAGTCTGTGAACCTGCTGAGATTTAGGGAACCTTTTATTTTTGAGAGGAAGTCAGGCAGCTGCCAGAGTCTCCATTTGCCCGTTTTCTAAGTGTAATGCACAAGTCAAAAGAATCTGCGGGAAAAGTGTGGCTGCCTGCCACTGAGCTCTCAAAAGAAATCATCTGGTGATGTGAGGTGGAAGACAGCGTTCATCATTAGCAATGCAAAAGAACAAGAGTTAGCTCTGCTAGCACTAATTCCTGACCACCTACTCTCTCCCCACATGACTAAGCTGATGGAAATAGCCCGCGAGAGGCGCGGCGCCTGGCGCTTCCCAGGTACCTGCCACTGCAGAGATCACCCTCCACAGAAGACATGTGAGGCTGAAGTGAGTGTGCAGCATCTCTTGTCATCCTCATGGGGCTTGTTTGGTCCTTTAAGGCAATGAACTCTCCCATGGGCAAGAGGTCACAAGGTCACAGGTTCACGTCCAGCCCGCTGCAGAGCAGTTTGCTCTTTGAAGGGCCTCAGGGGTAATTTAAGGACCTGTATCTCTAACTCTCCACCTCAACTGCACTACACAGGCATACAGAACACTGAAGTTTATCTGCTTCTATTTGGAAAAACAACACACCAGAGAGGAGTTCAGTCCTAATAACACCCACGCCTTAGAGACTAAGCAGCAAGCTATGGAGTCTTCACAACAAAGCCAATGAGAAAGTAAAATGCTGGGTGCTAACGAGCCTCTTTCAAACAGAGGAGCCTGGGAGACATAAGGACAGGTAACTGTGGAGGACCACAGCGAGCAGATGGCAGCAATAATACAGGAGAACGTGTTGAAGGCTGAAAACATCTATTCCCACCCTACCAAGAAGGGTCCAGCTGTTGAATACCAGCTTGACTCAGTGGCCGTCTTGTACGACTCCACACACACAATGCTAACTGCAGTTTGAGGTTTTCTGTGGCCATCAGGAGATCTGTCCTACCCTTTTCCCCAGCTGTAGCTCCATCAGCTCCCTGAGCTGGTTTGCCACGTGGCAACACGAGCGCCAGTGCCAGGACGTGAGGGGTCAGGGGACACGTTGTCCTGAGTAAGGGCAGGATTGACCCAGTTCATAAAAACATGCACTCGTGTCAGCTTAAAGCAGATGTGGGGTACAGGCTCAGTGTCTGTTCTCTCCCAGGGTGCTGAGAGGTGACAGAGCTTGAAGTGGGAACAGAAGCTGAAGACAGCATAAAGAATTGCAGAAGGATGGGGGAAAGAAGGTTAATGGATTCTAAGACAAGCAAAACCATTAAGGATGAGCACCAGAGCAATGGGAGATGCACACACTGACATTTAACTTCAGCTAGCCAGGTGTCACATTAAAAAGGGAGCAATATCAACGTCCTCGTGCTTATTACTCCATCCCTCAGAAGCAGGGACAAGACTTAATGATGCCATTTGAAGACTCTCCTAAGTTACCCACAGCCTGTTATTAGAAATACTGGCTGCAACAAAAGAAGATTGATAAGCAACAACACATTTCTCTAGTTTCCTTAAGTGAGCCGAGTTCCTCAGCCTCCAAAAAGGGACAAGATGACAAGAACTAGGGAAGCAGGATTGCTCACATCGAACCTGACAAGAAGCAAGGGTCTGTTTCTGACAGTTAAACACAAGGCCAACAATTTTCTACCAGTTTTCTACATCTTCTTGGAGAAGCCAAGCACCTCAAGACAGCAACCCCACTCTCAACAGACAAGGGGAAACAGAAACACCTCCTCAGCCCAAGTCCCAGGGCAAAATTGGTGGATAGAATAAATGCAGCAAGTTAAGTGTTAAGTCATAAAAGAAATTAACACAGAACAGCTCAAGAAATGAGGCCACAAACAATTACCTTGCTAGGGATCAAGAAAAAAAAGTGTATTTTTGAGGGAACTTTTTCAGCACATTCTAGACTTCTAGTGAAATCCCATTCAAGAAATAGTTCCTACTCCAGCCTGCAATGAATTGGAAGGAGGATGGCCTCCAGGCACTGAGGAGATTAAACCACAGCCAAGGCAGCTGATAAAATCATCACCACCAGCATCTAGTATTCCTCTGGCTCTCAGCAGGTCCTGCCTCACACTGGTGGGCTCATCAGCTCCCCCCAGGCACTCGTGTCTTTGAGAAACACTTGCAGAGACACTGAACTTGCAGAGACACTGAGCCAGAACTTGTAGGAACCCATTTCCTGCAGGTTTTGGTGCCCTGCTGCAGTAAGGTCCCTGATGCTGTGCCTAGGTGAGTAGCTTACTCACCAGGAGATGGTGGGTTTTCACAGAAGACAAAGCTTGATTTTGAAGCTAGCATTTGTATCACATCCTGAGAACCATTTCCAGCCCTAGTGGTACAAACCACACTGAGTCAAGCAGGTATGCTGGCATATATCCAAGGGGTATTACAAAAGGACTGATTAGAGCCTAGAATTAGGAAAAAAGACCCATCTCTGGTGCCAGATATCCATGAAATTCATCCACCAAGCCCCTAAATCTTCCTGGCATCAGACAAGGTCCTGCTGTGGATGGCCCCTCCCTGGAAGTGTTCAAGGGCCAGGCTGGATGGGGCTTTGAACATCCTGGTCTAGTGAGAAGTGTCCCTGCCCATGGCAGGGGGGTTGGAGCTACATCATCTCTAAGGTCCCTTCCAAGAGAAGCCATTCTGTGGTCCTTATGCCAGTATAAATTTCCCATAAAGAGCAACTGCACATCATCCCAGCCACTACAACCACAGCCAAGAGCACCCTTTTTATCAGACTGTGATCCAAAACCACTGCACAAGTCTGGGCAAACCCTCCTGTGCAACAGCCCAACTCCTCTTGTATCCCATGCTATTAACAGAAGGAACATCTCCCCCACTTTAACGACTTCAGAGCTGTTTACACACAGTGCTTCTAAGCTGAAAGTTTCCAAGTAAAAAATTAATTGTAGTTCCAGTGAAACCAGCTGCCAGTGTCCTTCTCTGCAGGGGAAAACAGGCTCTGGTTCCTGCCTCTGGGACTTCCACATCACTTTCCAAGGACTATTTTCCCCAAAAGCAAAGACAGCATTGTCATTCAAGTGCAGCTGGAAACTTCTGCTGGAACAGCAACTTGGTGTGAAGCTCTAACCAGAAACCACGACACAGATCACTACTGAGAAGTCCAGTTCCATGCTTCCCTACTCACCACTCCAGTGGCTTCTCTCATAGTTAAGTCTACCTTCAGCTTGCCAGCCACTTACACAAAGGAGTTCTCTTTCCCCACTCCACGTGCACCACGTGGTCATTGCAGGGGGAAAGACTCCAGAAGCAGCAATAAGAGATTTCATGACAATTTTTAGCCTTCATCACACACTCACAAGCCCACAGCACACCAGACTAGATAGGAAACAGCACATGGACTGGCCAGTTCTACCACTAAGCACACGAACATTCAAAGCACTATTCTTTCAATGTTAAGTTTTTTTAAAAAAATTAACATACCAGACCCCTCTGGCTCTCTTACCATTCACAGCTTTTTCTATCAGCTCTTCACAAGCATCGAAGTCTCCCTTCAACACCAGCTTGTCGTGCAGGTCTGTCAGCATGGGGTGCTCCAGAGCAATCTTGGTTTTCTTCTGCAGGGACTCGAAAGCTTCGGTGTAGTTGTGCTGACGGAAATGCTTTAGGCAAAGGCGAATGGCCTCCTGTTCACGGTACTACTGGAACACAAGAAAAACTATAAGACATGTAGATTTTTCTTTTACCAGCACTGCTGGGAACTACCTGTGAACCTGTCTGGAGAGAGAGAAGCAGGATTTCTTCTACAGGCTGCACGGAAACTGCTGACAAGCTTACAGAGGAACACTACGTGGAAGACGCCACAAGCTGTGCAGGCATTTACTTTCCAAGAGTATAGAAATCACACAACTTGGTATCATCCAGCTTAATAAGCGTACAAGAAGAGAGTGCACAGTGTCCCAGATCTCTGGAGTGACCATTATTTCCACCCCCATCTGCCTGGCCCTGCTGTTCGAGGCCTACACCAAGTAGAGAGCAGGAAAAAGCCGTCGCTATCAGCGTTACATAATTTGATTGTATGACTCTTACATAACAAAATAATTTAGAAGAGTAAGTAGGTCACAGCTTTTCCAGAAGCAGAAGAAAAAAAAAAAACACCACCACGAGAAGGGGAATACTTGCCATGACCACTGCTCCTGCAACAGGAGGGCAGAAGGCAGGGCTGACCCCAGAGCCTGTGGGTTTCAGAGCAAGGGCAATCAGGGTTTACGTGCGTGCCAAAGTTTCACCGTCACAACATTCCCGTGCAGCTTGAAGCAGAACTTCTGCTTTCATGCCACAGGTGAGCCAAAACTGCCCCATTTCCCACCAAGCTGTGGGAAGGGGTGAAAAAAAGCTAAAGAAACCCACGCTGGGTCAAAATTCAGGCACAGAAACGTGAGGGCATAGTAAACTCTGCGTAAGAGCTACAAGTAGGTGCTGTTAACCTGCCAGATCTTCCACTGGGTTCTCAAAGCTGCTAACAAGATGCATCAGGAACACAGATTATGAAGCTGACAAGTAGCAGAGCCACTTATTTTAAAGAGACTCTTTCAATCTAAATTCTAAGGCATTAAAGACAAAAAAATAATCTCAATTCTCATCTTTAACATACATCTAATCGTAGTAAAAAGCAAACGTAGCTTTAAGCATCTCTAAGAGTGATCAAAATACAGACAAAAGATTTTACTCCACTGCTAAAAGTGAAGTTTATGCTATTGAAGTGAATGGAATCTTTCTGAAAACCTGCAACTGGCACCCACGGCCAACAAAACTTCGGGAGCTCAGAATAATGGCTCTGTAGCAAGAATCCCATGAACTGAAGCAGCTAAAAAGAAACACGGCCATGTGCTGTATTTTTAGGTCTTAATCCATCAGTATTTCGCAGCTGCAAATAGCCAGAACTATGCATTTTTAGAAAATCAGTTCCCAGCCCACATGAAAAAGGCCAAGGACGTGTACTGATAAAAATGCAAGACTGTGGCAAAGGAATACTAAAGCTGAACCAGAGTTTTACAGCACAACTGGGAAAAAAAAATATAAAATAAAAAACCACTAAGGAAACCACTTTTTTTTTCCCCCAAGATACACCTAAGACACTGTCTTTAAGCAAATGTTCACTTCTATCAGTCAAAGCCAAGCCCACATTTGAGTTTTTCGTTGCTCAAAGGGATAGGAAGCAAAAGGACAGCTGCAGACCAGTAAAAACCAGCTTCTGCACTTTCTGCTCCTCTCGTTTAGACAGCAGACTAAACTCAGGCTTGGCTTGTTTCTGAGCCTCTCATGACTGGCAGGACTTGGATGAGTGTGAAATCAGAATGTGAAATTACTGGTGGATGCAGGTTGGCCACTTAAATACAAACTTTTATATCACATCAAGTGACACCACAGTAATACTTCAGAAATTAAATATAAAAACTTAC
The DNA here is from genome assembly GCF_000691845.1 of Merops nubicus. Classification (NCBI taxonomy): domain Eukaryota; kingdom Metazoa; phylum Chordata; class Aves; order Coraciiformes; family Meropidae; genus Merops; species Merops nubicus. The sequence continues at coordinate 84,196 of NW_008611407.1, forward strand.
TCTTTTAATGCAAAAAGGTGTATAAAAAGTATATTAAAGGCTCCTTTTTAAATGCTGTCATCCAGGTTTAAAGAGATGACAACCCAAATAATAGCTTTGATCTGAAGCTGTAAATAATTCCTGTGGTTAAAAATGTAACAAGAGCATGAGACTCAGATGCTAACATTGTCAAATACACTAGTAGGATTAAAAAAACTTCAGTGTTCATTATCAAAATCAAAAGTGAGAGCCACCAGTAAACTGCCACTTCATAATTACTCCACTGCCTTCAGGAACAGGAGGTTTTGTTGAAGCACACACAGTAAAAAGGATGGGCCACTGCATGCAGAACCACCTTCTCATCTGATGTCTCGGGCAGTAATGAATTACTAGATTTCAAAGCCTCTGAGACTTCCAAGAACGTGCATGAGCATATCCACACCACCTCAAAGAACTGAAAGAAACAGGTCAACCTTTCTGCCTTCTCCTAAATATGGGTCAACACATTCTCCTGTGTGGATCTGGCAGCAGTGGCCTCTCAGGACTGTGAGAGAGGAGAACATCACTGAGACACGGACTCATCACCAAAAACTTGGCAACTGATCCCAGCAGAACCCAAACAATCATGACTAAGTCTCTGTCTTCCTGCTTTAGGGCTCTAAGCTTCAGAAGAACAATGCTGGCACCCCTTGAAGAAGCTGTCACTACATACATGCTGACCATGAAAAGTGTCAATTCCATGGGATAAGATGCAACAAAACACATGCAGACATCATCATCCCATGGCTTCTGACCAAAAAAAAAAACCCACAATAAAAATCAGAGCTTTCTAGCTGTGGTAACTGGTCCAAAAATGCCACAGACACCACCACGTGCAGAGGCAGCAGAAAAAAAAAAGCACAGAAAACCAGCAGCAGCCTCTGTCAATGGGACTTCTCAGAGCTGGACACCAGCAATCAGCAGACTGATGACCACAATATACTGCTTTAATCATAAGGCAGCTACAGATCATTTCCTCTGTGACTCTTAATGCTGGTTTTAAACCCTCCAGGAAGAAGCTTGTGATGTTGGTATGAAGGCATACGAGCCAGACATCGTGGCCACCACGTTTCTGCACCCATGCTGGAGTCTTGGTGCTACCACAAACCACCCCTACCCCCTTTCAAGTTTTTCCTTCTGGAAGCAGAGATATGCTGCTCCACCACTCGGTTTTATTCAGCTGGGAAGGATGTCTTCTCTGCAACACAATATGTATCTCATTAATTGTTCCAGAAGATCTATGCATAAAAAGCAGCAAGCAAATGAATCTTGGTTGTCACTGTGCACTTCCCTCCCACAGGGGAGGCCTCTGTTGTATTCAATTAAATACAGTTTATACAAATAATGTCTTGAATCCTCTGAACTTTGTCTGGCAAAGGAAACAAATGGCATAAATCATCTCATCTCACAGTCCAGTGGCATCAGCTCCCCTCTGTTACTGTCTTTTTCTGAATGCTCTGCAAGAGGGGAACATCAGAGGTTCAAGGACGTGGGACTGGAAAGACACCAACGTGGATCCTCTTTAAAACAAGCTCATTTTTACATCCTGTAACCAAAGCTGCAGGTGTAACCCCAAAGGCTCCAGGCTCACATCTAGCTCTACAGAAGGACTTGCAATGGTAAAGCAATGACAAGAATGGCAAGAACAGAGAGAAATGGAATCTGGTTTTGTTAATATTCATTTCTCTTCCAACACAACTACTAATTTACTAATGTAGTTCCCTTAGACTCAGTGCTCTTCTTACATTTTCCTTGGGATGTTTGCCTAGCAGAGTTGTTTTAATAGGTTGGTTGGGTTTTTTTAGTGGTGGTCATTTTGGGAGGTTTTTGGCTGCTTTGTGGGTTGTTTCTTTTTTTTAAGGAGAACAAGCAGGTGTAACTCAAAGAGATTCAACCATGTGGTGTTTGCTGGTTTAATAACTGATATTCAGGGAACAGCAAGGCCACCTAATTCCAGAAAGAGAAATTTCACAAGATTCTGAGGCAACCAATCTTCAAACAGGCATCTAAAAAGCAGGCCTACCTTGCTGTACCAGTTGAGGCACGGCTGGACCACATCTGGATCATCAATGCCATTAAGTTCAACATACCAGATACTAAAATTGAAGCTAGGTCCCCAGGATAAGAGTGGAACTGGAGAAGAGAGGAAAAGGAGAAAAAGGCTGTGTAAACATCAAATAACCACTGCATTACTCTCATCAGGCTATACAGAGTTCTACTTCAACAGAATAAAGGTCCCACAAAATTCAGTGTTTCTCATTTGACAGAAGTTCTAGCTCGTTTAAGTAAACTTAGCAAAATTACCAAACACATCACGTGAAAGCTGTCATTTAAATCAACCTGTGCTGAGCACCAGTAACACAGCAGATGATTACAGAGCAGAAGCTTGCTTTAAGCAAAAAGAGTTAAAAATCCTATCATTTAAACCAGCTCAAAGAGGCAACAAGCTTTGACATGGATGGGAATCAGGAGCGTACTAGCGACAGTATTTGCTCCTCATAGCACATTTATTTCCACATGTCAGCAACAATTATTTCCCCTAATGGTGAAGACAAGAAGCTTGGGTATTTTAAATTTGACAAAATTAGGAACGTCTGCAAGTTGTGGAGGAGGGAGGGAGGGAAAACTGTCAGTTGCCAATTTAAAGACTCTATTTTTTTTGCCTTGTAGCTGAAATCTGGGCAGCTTTTTGGCTGTATTATCTACACTGGAATAAATACACTTAAAGTATTAAATGATCCACAAAACACACTGCAGCCTCTCACCTAAGGCTTCTCTACCACTGTGTCAACATGTGGGGCCTTGCACTGATCTGTTGATTAATCTGCAGGTTAAGCCTTGGTTTTACTTTTTGAAGCAACTCCAACTCCCAGAAAACTTTTGTGTGAGCTCTGACTCCTTAAAACTGCAGTGAAATCAAGTGGTTTCCTTTTGATCTGATAGTAACTGATAAACAGGAAAAGTTGGTATTGGAGATGACTGAGGAGTTCCCAGCAACAGCTCAGAGTCCACTGCTTCCTCCCTTCCACAGAAACTATTTTTTGCCACAGAAATTGCTCATCCTCTTTCAAAACCACTGTGACAGACCACTGACATTAACTTGTTGAACTAAGGGTTTTCTGACCTGCTCCTTGAGGGAGTAAACCCCCAAAATTGTCTTAAGGTTGTTCCTGAGCAACTAAAGAATGTGAAGTATTTACACTTCAAACAAACTCAATCTATCATTTTCTGCAATGTGCTTGGGCACAAAGCAGAGGTTGAAATGTGATTTTTCTACATTTTAAAGGTTGTTCCTACAACCCTATTGCTAAAGACTCATGACAACTCTTGGAGAACAAGCATCAAGAGAAGAGATTTTTAGAAAAGATCCAAAGATACTTGGAATATGTGAGTCTTGATTGATTTTAATACTCATAAGTAGGTACTTTATATGTTACAGCTCCAAATCATCCTGTTCAGTTTCTATTTGATTGTTCAGCATTCAACACAAGATGCTTTCAGAGCAGTTCCTGCTATGTTTGTGGAGACAGAAGCAAACTGGCCAGAAAACCCAAGAATCACCTGTGTTCCACCCACACTGTACACACTCTGCCCAAGAAGCTTCCTTCTCAAAACCATAGAAGGATTTGGGTTGGAAAGGACCTTAAGATCATCTAGTTCCAACCCCCCTGCCATGGGCAGGGACACCTCCTGCCAGACCAGGTCTTTAACACTTCCAGGGATGGGGCACCCACAACTTTTCTGGTCAACCTGTTCCTGTGCCTCATCACCCTCCCAGTGAAGAACTTCTTCCTTATATCTAAACTTCCCTGCTTCAGTCTCCCCTCAGCCTCCACTTCTCTAGGCTAAACAACCCAAATTCCCTCAGCTCACAAGACACGTTCCCCAGACCCTTCCCCAGCTTCGTTGCCCTTCTCTGGACCTGCTCCAGACCCTCAATGTCCTTCCTATACCATGGTGCCCAAACCTGACCCCAGTGCTCAAGCTGTGGCCTCCCCAGTGCCGAGTCCAGGGGCACCATCACCTCCCTGCTCCTGCTGGCCACACTGTCTTCAGTACAGGCTGGGATGCTGGTGGCCTTCTTGGCCACCTGGGCACACACTGCTGGCTCATGTTCATTCAGCTATCCACCAGCACCCCCAGGTTCTTTTCTGAAGGGCACTTTCCAAGCCTGTAGCATTGCCTGGGGTTGTTGTGATCAAAGTGCAGGACCTGGCACTTGGCCTCACTGAACCTCCTGCAGCTGACCTCATCCAGGTTCAGCCTGCCCAGACCCCTCTGCAGAGCCTCCTGATCTCCAAGCACACCAACACTCCCACTCAGTTTGGCATCATCTGCAAGCTTACTGAGGGTGCACTCAATTCCCTCACCCACAGAGCTGATAAAGGTATTAAACAAGACTGGCCCCACTCTGAGCCCTGGGGAACACTGCTGGTCACCAGCCACCAACTGGATTTAACTCCACTCACACCTCTCTGGGCTGGGCCACCCAGCCAGTTTTTAACCCAGCAAAGAGTCCAGCTGTCTTTCCTCTCAGACTTTCCTCTGCCCTTTACTTTCAAAGCCTCCATAGGTGTGCTTAGCTCTCTTGACATCTCCTTTAAGAGCAGCCACAATCTAACTAAGGCCAGGAGTAAGGACACATGAGGGCAGCAAGGAAGCAGCAATAGTTACACCAACAGCAACGAGTATCACTTGTCAGTGTGCAGAAATAAAAATGAGATTTGTGTGTCACAAAGTTTGGAGGTCACTGCGGTTTGGGATCCTGGGTACAACTCCATTTCTTTCCTCACCTCCCCCATCAGATGTTTTTTTATTGTCCTCCTCCTCACCCACCTCAGATGTCACACCATAGCCTAGGTGGACACAAACCTACCAGAGCCTTTGCAAGAGCTGATAAATGTCCCCCTCTAAAAATCAGTGGTACAGAGCTGCAGAGCCCACACCTTACGCTGTCCACTCTTTGCTGGGTTGCTTTTATCCACACACACCTCTTGGAGGCGAAAATACACCAAGATTAAAGGTATTGAATCTGAAGCTCCAGTTTTCCTCCAGTTTTTGCCATAACACCACCTCAGCGTGGGGTTTTTGCTGCATGCACCACAGCAATCCACCCTGAAACACATGGAACTGTTCAGAGCAGCTGAACTGTCACTCCACTCTTGGAGGTGGAAATAGACCAAGATTAAAAGTATTGAATTTGAAGCTCCAGTTTTTACCATAACACCACCTCAGCGTGGGGTTTTTGCTGCATGCACCACAGCAATCCACCCTGAAACACATGGAACTGTTCAGAGCAGCTGAACTGTCACTCCACAGTGAGGTGCCCAGCAGAGGGGAAAAAAACATTTAAAAAAAAAAAAAATAATCAATATCCCTTGTACAGAAGCAGAAGGTATTTAGGCCACTTAAACAGCTCTTTACTCACACAAGGATGATTTTAGGGGATATTTCTCAATAATCAGAAGCTATGCCTAGGCAAGGACTGCATCCCTGTGTCCTAGAGAGCACAGTGGCAGAGGCATTAAACAGCACAATCACTTCAAATACCTCTCTCATGCAAATTTCCACATCCCTTCAGGTCTAAGCACAATCAGCACATGGTTGTAAAAATGGGGGAAACATCCATAATGTATTGTTCATCTCTGTTAAACCAAAGCTTAAAAAAAATCTTCAAGTCTACTTCCCAACTCCTGTGCTAGTAACAAACTGGCATGAGAATTACCCCCGGCACTTCTTCAAGCTCTCACAGCAATCAGCCCTCACAACACCTTCTGCTTTCAAGGACACAGTACAAAGGAAAATCTCTGCTTGGAGTAACCACAAAAACTGAGCCAGAAACAAAGCTCACAGACATTAAAAGGACTGTTCTTCGATATTTTGTCCTGATAAATATCTTCTTCCCCCTCCCAAGTTCTTTAATGAGGTGCTATGTGAAATGTAAAAACGTCTTGTCAAGTAGGTCAGAAGCCTGCACAAGTGGGCATTTCAATGCTAAGGAACTGAAGTTGAACTAATTAAGCTAAAAGAAGTGCAAGTCTGTTCTTGACAGAAGGAGAGAGAAGTTATTTTTTCTGCTTTCTGTGAGTCTACACTCCCCTCTCATACATGAGCAGTGGAAGCTGTAGGAAGGACTTTTGCCTCTTGGATCTACCCCGTGCCACGTCCCTCCTGCCCTGTCCCCCAACATAAACCTCAGCACCGTGATGTTAGGAACTGGTGTGTAGGTCAGTAGCCTTAACTACAGAATCATGAAGCAAATGCCTGATGTAAAGCTGCTCCTGAGCTAACACCTTCCCCAACTCCCCAGACCTCACCGCCGGCAGTCGCTTCTGCCGCGTCACTCGCTGAGAGTCCAAGAGGGCAGATTTTGGCCTCGTGTTCACTGGCAGCATTACAAGGAACACAGCACGGTACTTCGAATTTTGAGTTACTTTGGCTAGCAGCTTGGAAATTTTAACAAACCGAAAACATATTCAAGCTGTGACTCTGAAAAATAACAGAATTTCGTAACATCGTTTTGCGGCTGTTTCGCAGCAAAAGGCTCTCGAAAATTCACCAAAATGACACCAACCATCACCTCGAGGTTTTAGTAGGTCTGGGAAAAGATCATTTGAATTTCTCTCCTAGCATAGGAATTCCTTCTGTGAAGATAACTTCAAGAAACAAAAAGGTTTTAATATAGCTAAAAAGGAGAACTCATCTCAGACTGTAACTAGTGAGCCACTGACAGTTAAATACAGTAATATTAGATTTCTATTTAACACCAAGTGTTTATTGCTACTTGAGGAACCCATCCCAACGAAGCAAGCCACTTAATTATTAATACTACTCATGTACCTCAGAGAAAAAAAGTCCTGATAGTAGAAATCCATCAGCATTTTACTTTCCTAACAAGTCTGAACTTACTACTACACTCCATAATATCACAACACGTTTTGCTGGAATAAAATCTACACACCCAGAGCAGTAGCTAGCAATCTTTCCAGTCACCCCTTTAGCCCTCCTGCTGGATTTAGCCACTGAAAAATAACATTGCCCAAAAACCTAACGCAAGAAGCTCAAGATGTTAAAATAAGTTTAAGAAAAGAAAGGAATAAATTTGCTTTCCTGATGTAGTAAACCTTTAACTATTCCTCTGCTCCTCCTGAGGCTTCCTAAGGCCAAGTGTTAGAGATGCTTCCAAAAAGAATTGGCCAAAAACAAATGCAGTGAACAACCAATTGCTCCGCTTGTCTAAGAATGGGAAACACCACCCTTGATGGCACACAAATGATTACTTGATTCCCAGGCTGAAGCTTTCAACTCCTCAGGCAAACGTGAGAGAAGATTCAGAAAGCTGAGAAAAAGACAGAAAGCAAAGGGGTCTGAGTGGAGCCCCTACAGCCACTATCACCCAGGTCTTAGCAAAGGAATCACCCAAGACTTAAAAATACTCCTAAATTCATCTAAATTAGTCAACAGGATCTTATCTCATTTTTCAGCAGCTACCTCCTTGTTCTATCTTTAACCTTAAACAGCCAGTTTAAAACCAGTCATTCTTTTGCTATATCAGTAGGTAGGAAATGGAAGGTAAATTTAGAGTTATGAAAAGCCAAAAGTCTCTAAATTCTTGGATTACAGAGCCACTGTGAGACACTTGTTCTCTCTGGCCTGCATGAAGCAAGGAAGAGAGATCCTCACCTGCTCCCACCACAAGTCACTGTAACCCCCCTTCCTCAGCACCCCCTTTAGCAAGCTTCACCAGAGAATCAAGACTACACAGCACAGGGTACAATTCTTCTTGCCTCTGGATGTCAAATTTAGCCAGAGAGGAGCCACAAGGAGTAGAAAAGCAGGGAGAGAACAAGGAAGGCTTCTGCTGTTGCTCTGTGTGTTGCAAGTGTGTTTGAGAACAAAAGACTTCAACCTTTTTCAAACTCTAGAGCTGTCAACGCTGAAACTTTTATCAGTATTTAGCTTAATGATTTTTTCTAAAGCTCTATATAGCAATTTCTAATAGGACAGTAAGCAGCTTCTCCAGCAATTAGTTGACTCAGTAACTGTATTTCTGAAAATTACTGTATTTCGCTTTCATTCCCCAGGATTTAAATTATGAAGCTATTATTTCTTAGTAACAGGACTTCACTGTGTTCCAATCTAACCAGCCTAAAAGATCATGAAATGGAGCAGCTACTGTGGATACTTTGCCTAAATACAATGAAGTCACAAGTGCCAAGACTGGCACAAGTATAAGAAGAGATTATTTTCTACTCAGAATGCTGAAAAAATGCATTTACCTATCTTAATGAATCGACAGGGGAACATCTGTTCATCAATTTTATGCTTCAAGGTGAATGTTTCTTTGTTATAATCATTCTTTAAGCCACTGTGGGAAAAAATAAATAAGGTTACTAAATCTTACCTTGTATTTTAGGACTAGCTAATAAATGCGATCTAGGTCATGCCTGAAATGTGAAGCTTGTTTCAGATTACTGTGAATCATAAGTACACATGCTGGACCAACGCCTGGGCTGCTCTCCACCATCTTGTAGCTCCCTGGGAGGCAGCACTGGCTAGTGATTTTGGGAGGGAGCTGACTTCAGATTGATGCTGCTTGGCTGCACCCAGAATCCTGTAGCTTCAGCCAGTGAGTTGCCTGAACCACTTTTCCCTTTTCCAGAGGGAGACTGGACCAGCTCTCAGAATTATCACACTGCCAGAGTGCTTTGTGATCCATTTATGGGCATTACTTTATAAAAATAGCAAATATTTAGTATCATTTATCAAAAATCTTAAGTCCATTTTCACTGAAGATGCAAGTGCAGGTCCCAAAATAAGGGTTTTTAAACTTCAGTACAAGCAAAACAAGGTTAGATATCAATAATGACTCTGCTACTAAAAGCTCTTCCCCTGTAATTCTAGCAGCAGTAAAGTCAAATTGCAAGACTGGTCTATCTAAAGAGGGCAAAAGGGTGGGAAGGGCTGTGGCTAGTTTCTATGTGGTCTTGAAGGAACCTGCACCACAAAGCTTCCCATGTTCTCCATGGCTACTCTGCTGGACTACAGCTGAAGCACACCTGTACATTCCCCAGAGGTGGACTTCCCTTCTGTAGGTCTCCAAAAATAGACTTGATCTTGCTACTCGTTTTTCTTGGGCTCCTAGATATCTAAATCTCATTTCCCTTTCTGAAACTCAATGCTCCTTAAAAGGCCCTTGCACATTTACATTCACAACTGCTCGGAAGCTCTGGATAGCTTGGACAGCCAAAAGGCTCTTGAGCCCCCACCAGTACAACTACCACATCACACTAAACAGGAAAAACATGGGGTCTTCCACTGGCTGATGAATTCACCCATCTGAAGACAGGCAGCAGCTGACTAGTTCAGAGCTTTCCAGCTGCTCTAGCTGCTTTCTAGCTTTGACACAAGCAAGCTACTTGGGCTTTTGAAAGCTGCTTTAAGTTACCCACACCCAGGGGAACCATTTCTCTTGGGCCTCAAGCACCCAGAAGAAAGGAATTGCAATCCAGCAACGGTGCTCCCTGCTCTCAGCTCTTCCAAAGCTCCACGAGCTGCTCTCCACAGATCCTCTGTGGTTAGAGCAGAGTAAGGAAGGCCTCCTGGGGCGAGTGCTGGGATTGCTGCTCTCTGACCTGGCCATAAACACAGGGCAGCTAATTGCAGGATGACAAGAGCAGCTCTACTGCACTGTTAGCCACGTGTCTGCTGGGGAGTGAAGGGGAAGAGCACATTGGTCCAGCCTTTATGATTACCAGAGCTGCCGAAATCGTGTCTTACCTGGATAATAGATCTGTCATGTTTTCCTCATTCATCCCACCAAAGACTTTAAACTTCTTTAAATTGCAGACATGTGTTTTCTCGTATTTGCCAAATGTTATACTCTGGACTATGGCAGGTCTTTCAAGTTTCAGAATCAAATACTGCGGAAGAGAGAACAGTGAATTTTAATATTAAAGCCAAGGCTGCAAAACACTGAGAGCACAAGCACTACAGCCTCCAAAAATCCACTTTACCAAGCCAAAGAATGAAAGTTAAGATGATCCCTCCCCATTATCGTATTGTCTCCTTTATTCCTGGAACGAAGCAAAGTGTTTTTTTAGGACTATTACTTTAAAAGCAGTGTATCCAGGGGAAAAAATAATAATTTGAACTACCTATTCCTAGCATTTCTATTCAGGGCTCACATACACTCCTTCAAGTTGGATGCAAGACGTCCTGAAATCTGGCAAATAGCATCAAGCTACAGAGAGTGACGATTCAAACACCCACAACAGCCTGAGATGAAACCTAAACTGAATACACAATCAGATAAATACAGCATGTTCCACAGGCTAAGAGAACATCAAATTACTTTTCCTCTCTGGGCTGACACTATTTAACCACTGAACACAGACCAGGTTTGATGGGCGGCTAACGTAGGAACCAACCACTTATCATCTGTGCCAAACAAACCCAAGCCACTCCACTGATAATAAAGGGGCTTTACCCAGAAAAGGATGGAAATGTTCTCCCTCTGGAATGCTTACACAGATGTCATCCCTCTCGCAGGGCGTGAGTGGATTATTTTTACTCAGGCCCCAGCTTCACCAGCACTGCTGGGAGGGAAAGATCCATTCTGCTGGAAGAGCACACCTGAGGGAACCTCGAGCACCACGTTTATTTAACCTTCCCCTACAAACCAGGGCTTGGAGGGCGTCTGGAAACATCCTGTTTTGCACAACACATTGAGTTTGATACCTGAAACTGATCACTTTAATTCCCTCCCCTAACTTCTCGGAAAGAAGCAGAGCACCACAGAGAAAGGAGGCAAACGCAGAATCAGAGTTAGTCATCCTGCTGGATTTTGTTACAAAACCCTGTGATGAAGGCTACTGCACAAGCAGATCAGTCAGGCGTTGCAGGACACCTCCCACTGCAGGCACTGCTGGTGGCCCGTCCCTCCAAGGAGTAGTGCTGCCAAACCAGACGTGACGCAGGAGTCTGAGTCTCCTCCACACCAAGTGGAGCGTTTGCATGCGTGTGGCTGCTCCCCCTGGCTCCTGAGCAGACACCAGTACCTCCCGTGGGCACCACCCTCCTTTCACTGAGCAGCTCCATCAGCAGGACAATCTTACCCTCAAAGTCTAGCTATTGGGTGAGAAGCAGAAAAATTCTTCCCACCCATTTAGAATCAGAATCAGAGAATGGTTTGGGTTGGAAGGGATCTTAAAGATCACCAGTTCCAACCCCCTGCCATGGGCAATGACATCTTCGCTGCACAAAGCCCCATCCACCCCAGTCCTGAACACATCCAGTGCTGGGGCATCCATGTCCTCCCTGGACAACCTGTTCCAGTGACTCACCACCCTCAGAGTGAAAGTTCTTCCTAATTTCTAATCAAAATCTCTTCCAGTTTGAAGCTATCACTCCTCTCCCTGTCACTACAAGGCCTCATAAAAAGTCCATCCCCAGCTTTCCTCTAGGCCCTCCACAAATACTGGAAGGCCACAATGAGGACTCCCTCTTCTCTTTAGTTCTTAGTCTGTCATGGCCCTATAAAGCAACTCATCCCCACCTAGCAGCAGTACTGACACTGTCTGAGAGAGACCAGAATGAATGTGTGATCTCAGAGCATCAGGACAAACGTGTGATTGCAATGGCTGGTTCTCACTACACTTACTAAAAGCTTAGCTTAAAAGAAGTACTTGTATATCTAGCAGCTACAGATAATGCAGACTGGGTGGGTACCTAATAGAAGAAGGATGATTTACTGCCCAAGATGTTCCCAGCAACTCGAATATTTTCAGAATGAAGAAAACAAACCAGTGTGAGCACTGCTAGGGTACAACAGAAGAATGCCTTGGTGCTTTTCCAGTTAGCAGCTTTCTTAAAAATGGAAAGTTTCTAGTTTTGTGAACAACGCCATCCACCTAAACGTCAGAGCTGTTAGTTAATCAGCAGTAAGACATGCTTTTCTCTCAACCTACTTCCCAAACTTCATCAAAAATTAAGTTCTATATAGAAAACTGATTTTTCTAAAGCAGGGAAAAGGAAGGGACAAGGAAAGGATGGTCCTGTAACGAGTGAGGCAGTGCTTGATACATGGCACAGCCCGCTGCCAAAATTCCCATGCAGAACAGCCAGTACACAACAACATCTAAGAACTCCTCCTACACCACCAGATCTTCCCTGCAGATTTCTCCCGGGGGTGACAAAGCGAAGCCAGCACGACCAGCACCAGCAACTGCACTTCTTAATCCTGCTGGAATCACAGACCTAAGGCTTGGGTCACAAAGATGGAACTTTCTCCGGTACCACACCGCATCTGCAAAAGCTCGGCACAAAATTCAGCCTGAAAATTATTCAATTCTTACCCTAAATCAAGGGGGAGGAAACCAGGACTGCAGTTAAATTTTGGGATACGTGCCTAGAAGGGAGGAAGCCAAGGCAATTACTCCACGTGGCTAGCAGCAATTTCTAAAGCCCACAGACAGAGCAGGAGCTCTGGAGGTCTCCTCAAAGCTTCCACACATCCCAGCACTCGCCAAGTCAGGCAGATGTTATAGGAAACACCACCACAAAAGCTGAACATGACCTTTTGGTGAATTTATCTGCCAACTGACATGGAAAGAAAAGACAGGTTTGTTTTACAGCCCCTGGCACATTACCTGCACCTATGGATACAGTTTTTTGTTCTTTTAATACATAGGCACACATAGATGAAAAGAGATTGATGGACTTTTGGGGTTTACACACAAACACACATACTGCTGCCACTGTGGGTATTGGCTACAAATCTCATGCTGAAAACATACATTGCCTCAGGAGCTGCCAACAGCTGGCTCCACGGGTATTTCTGGGCTGCTGCCAGGATCTTGGATGTGACAGACTATTCTCTACAGCTTTGAAAGATGTGACAGAAGCATACAGAAGATCAAGTGATTTACTCAACCTGGAGAGAATATGTCTGTGAGACTTTAGACAACTATATATGCCAAGATATCTGACACTTTTCTGTCCTATTGCTATAAGCAACATCACTAATGTCCAAGTATTTCCAAAGTATTCCAAAAATCCAAACTATAAACTGAAGTGTTTGTTCATTAGGAACAGAGCACACAGACACTAATCAACATAACCACACAAAAAAAAAAAAACTTAGCCTGATTAAGCCACCAATTACAACACTTAAAAAAGAGAGGCTACAAAACATTAGAGGAGTAAAAGTTGATTGAACACGTTTGTAAGTGAATTTGCACAGAGCAGAGTGGAGCAAGTCATGTGTGGCACTTCAGCACCTCAACAGCTTGTTACGGTACATCCAGTGAAAAAAAGCAAATCCAGCCCTGTCACACTGGGAGCTGCAGCAGATTCCAAACTTTTCTGAAGCTCTGGTCTGGGCTACCATTTGATGACAACCATATGCGTGCTTCTGCATCACACCAGTGAGTGTAGATTTTATTAATGTGCTTTAAATTGGTTCCTGATACGATCTAGGCAGCAGGATGGAAATGGAGAGAGGAAAACTGATCTTCTCGGATGCAAAGCTGAAAGCAGTTGTTTGGACAGTGCCACCAACTTCACAAATATGCTTTTTAACTGTTCACAATTCACACCTCCACATCAAATGCTCTGGAGCAGATTCCAAACTGCACTGCACGAGCTGCCTGTGCAATCAGAGTCGCATCGTATTTTATTAATTGCTTTTAACCCTTCCTGCTTGTGGATTTTTATTAGGAAGTAGTGAAACTCATACTAAGCATGGAAATAAAAACACAAAACAAGAGCTGCCCTTGTTCTCCACACAAACCTACCCGTTGCTCTTGCAATTAAGCTTGTGGCTAAATAAAAATCTATCCTTTTGTTCTACACATGATTAATCAAGCTCAGGGGAATTAAATGTTCTTCTGGACACAGCCTGATAAGCCAGCCCATGGCTGGAGCCATCGGATTTTTACTAGGAAGTAGTGAAACTCATACTGTGCATGGAAATAACACAAAACAAGAGCTGCCCTTGTTCTCCACACAAACCTACCCGTTGCTCTTGCAATTAAGCTTGTGGCTAAATAAAAATCTATCCTTTTGTTCTACACATGATTAATCAAGCTCAGGGGAATTAAATGTTCTTCTGGACACAGCCTGATAAGCCAGCCCATGGCTGGAGCCATCAGGAGGAGTGTCTGTGACAGGGCTGTGGTCTCCAGCACTGCCAGTCTCCTTGCTTCACACTTCCCATGTAAGCCTAGAACCAGTTTAAGAATAGAACCATCAGCCCTCTCCTGCCTCAATAGGTTACTACATAACAGTTTGTTATTGAATATATCATTTCTGGGTCATTCTATTTCAAGAACCAAGAAAGATACTTGGTTTAATAAACAGAAAACCAGCTGTCATATGTATTTCCTTTCATTGGCACTCATTCATAACCAACTGGTGGCTTCCATGGCCTCAAGAATTCTTTAACTCTACCATACCCATAAAGCCAGGAAAACCTTTTACTCAATAGAGTCACGTGGGAGCATTTCCAGTGTCTGGACTTACACTTTCATTTTCTTGCCCTTTTCAAAAAAGGTAGAATGCAGACTCCAGCACAAATACTGCCAAGTTTGGATCTCTGCTGAGCTACCGAACCCATTCTCGGATCGTCACCTGTGTTCTGGTTCATGCTCATCCCAGCTACAGCAACGCTCTGGAAGAAAAAGTGCCTGGAGAGGTTTTGTTTCACTCAAGAGGGGAAAGGACTAAATTGAATTGAGGGACTCACTCATATTTTCCCCTCTAAGCCAGCACAGCACCACCACCACCTCAGCAGGGGATCACTAAACCCTACCATTAAGGTGAGACTCTGATGAGACAAAGGTTAGTGATTAGGGCTGCAGCTTATTGAAACATCTCCCAGCACGTTCCAGTGAGCATGACTGACACTCGTCCTCGTGTTGTGTCCCAGCCCCAGTTCCAGCTCACAAAGCTGGAAACAAGGAGAGCTTTCTTTTGCCCAGTTTTAGTTCACTTCCTGCCCCGGACTATTACGGCCTCCCACACATTTCACGAGTGCGTCACTGCAACACTGACCAATTTCTCAATGAAGTGATGCCAACACAGCCATGAAACACTTCACAGCTTCATTTTCCATAAGACACACAGTGTTTATGCTGGGGATTAAAAGTCATGTGTGTATCTTGTCATTTCTGCAGCATGAAATACCCAGCTCCTAACACAAAGGAGCTCATTTCCCCTCAGCTTCTCACCACACTTATAATTTAGCCACCTACTATTTCAAGTGAAGTTTCCCAAGCTAAGTATCCACCTTAAGAACTTCAGCCACCTGCAAGAAGGAGGAAGCAAAAATCCTGGATGATAATTCACCTGTATTAAAACGTGGCAGTGTTCCAATGGGCAAGGTGCAAGAACTACTGTGAGCAAAATGCAACCAAATCTGAAGTTCTTTCACCAAGCAGAAGCCAAGACAACTTGGAGCTGCTTCTCTCTATGCACACAGACATACAGACTGTGTTCTTTGCACACAGGCCTCTTCTGCAAATTTTAATTCCCTGTTCTCTCTTTACTGTTAATTTTTCAACAGGGAAGTTACACTGTAAAAAATGCTTTACATGAATAATTAAACGCTCAAGTTAGAAGTGTGAGAAATGGCTGAAGAAGGAATCAAAGGCACTGCAGACACATCAGCTCTCACTCAGCACTCAGGATTGGGCTTCCCAACTACATCAGCCACTCCACAGCTTTTCATGCTCTCACTGCTGGATACAGCAACTCAAGGAAGAGGAATCCAGCAGGATTCCAGCCTTTTCCACTCAGGCAGCCAGCTTTTCTGTTGGCTTTTGTCTTTAAATAACACAGAATAAAATTCAAATATTGTCTGGCCAATCTTGGTTGCCACTATGAAGCCTAATTTCTTGCAAGTCAGATCAAAGGCCCTCAAATCTGCAGACATCATCTCTAGATATCTAAGACAGAATGAGAGAGAGAGAGAAGATATAGATGGGTCTGAGAAAGACATATTGATGAATGCTAGATAGGAAAAAGATGAGATTTATAGATAGATACAGATGAGATAGGTGTGTGTGCATATACATATGATAATGTTAATTGCTCTCTCCTGTCAAAAATTTGGGTTTAAATTACTTGCTTAGCATGTGGAGTAGTAGCCAGTTCTCCAGGTTTGGATTCAGCAGTTCTGCAACAGCATCTTCATTCAAACCACTATCAATAAATGCAAAATTACTGGAAGACATCTCTTCAACAAGCTCAGAATCCTGATCCTGCACAGAAGTCTACCACTCTAATTATCCCTGACTTAATTTATGTGTCTGACTGTAACTTCTATCACTGCTTGTCAGCTTTAAGCATATGTTTGGAATATTTTAAAGCACCCAGTTACAACAGATGTATTTCCAGTCCTTTTAAAAGAACAAACTATTCAGGATGGCTCAGAAAATGAAAGAGCAACTTTTAGCAACAAGTAGAAGCACCACAGGTGAAAAATTCCATCCAAAGCTACACCACATGCCAGTAAGAGAGCTCCCAGGAAGACCAGGTGCTTCCTGCATGGAAGGAAGTGAAGGATGGCACTGAGTGGGATACAACATGTGCTCAGTGCTCATTACCCTGCAATCGATAGTTCCTGGACAGGCTGAAGCTGCTTCAGGCTGTGGATTAAATTCCTATGCTGTTTATCAAAATATACATATGTTTAAAAATCAAATTAAAAGAACAGTAGATAAACAAAGGCACCAAGAGAATCAAAATTAGCCTCCACAAGAAGGTTTATGAAACATGTTAATGGAATAAATGGGATAGTTTTCTCTATCCTCCCAAAAAAAGCCACTTTTACAGATACATTAGTATAGAAAATTTTGTCATGAAAATCCAGATAAAAGCTTTTCAGCTGGATGAAAAGCTGCTATACAGGGAGCCATCAGTCTATAGACTGTAGAGTTTTAATGCACCTTCAAAGCAAAGAAGTAAGACTTACCTAGACAGAAATTCTGTGAGACTTAATACATGAAAAATACTTGGATTAAGTAAGTAGTAAGTAGAATTTCATGTGAGAGAGACACTGCACACCACACTCTGCTGTGCTTCAGTGTTTTAAACAAAAGAATTTCAAACCACCAGCATTAAGAGATAGAGAAGCTGATCAAACAGTAACAAGAGTAATAAAGTATAGATCTAGCATTAAAAACAAAGGATGACACATTCATTGGAGAAAAAAAATTAAATAAAAGGATACAAGTATTTTTTCTGGATAATCTAACAAGCTAATTAATAGTGAAAAAGCAAATTAGATGCTAAAATCGATACAAATCTTATTTTAATAAGCTGCTTAACCAGCAGAAGAGGTGACATTCACATCTCTTTAAAAAGAGTCTCCATTTCTAAATGTGCTATTAGAGAAAACAAACACAAGGTCCTTAGGTCCAGGACTCAAGGCCAGGGACCCAGCAGCTTCCAGTAGTGCTGACAAAGGGGGACCTGCACGCCTCATTAGCAGCTTAATCTAACCATAAGGATTGATTATTTCCAGTACCACCACGACTGTCAAGGCTGAAGTGTAAAACTCTCCCCTCAAACAAACCTAAAAGATCAGAAATAAACTGCTGGAAATGTAAATAGTTAATGTACCAAGAACCTGCATTTTGCTGAGAGAAGGCAGCCTATAAAGGCTGTCCACAGAAACAGCAGCAACCTACATTTCAAATAAAAACTCCCTATATATTAAGCTGTCCAGCACACTCATACAGTTGCAGAGATTCAGATGCTTACCTGGGGAGGATAATTGCTTTCTGAAGACCACCTTGAGGACTGATCATTTGGCTTATCCACCAAGATATTCCTGAAAAATGAAAAGCCAGAAGGAATTTAAATAACTGCCACGTGGTATTTTACATCTCCAATAATATCAGTCACACACGTAGTTCTGCAGCCTTCTCATGCAGCTACTGAAATCACTAGGCAGGGACTAAGGTTCTCCCCCTCTTTTATTCAACATTTCTAACATGGATATTTTATAGGACCCATCAAAATATCCCTCCAAGCTTTGTGGTTGTGAAAGGGAGCTCCAAGTTACAAAATTAATAAAAAAAAAAAAAAAAAAACAAATTGTGAAATAAATGTAAAACAGATGAATTTATTTAGGCCTGAGTGGAAAAAAATGTCTCATTCACCTCAATGGGTAAGAACTTCTTAGTAAGGTTAAAATAATGAGCAGAAATCCAGTTAAGCAAGCCAAAAACTGTCCTTTATTAGACAGGCTACAGCAGAACAGAGCGAGCAAGCTGCAAACCTACTTAAGTTTTCCTAAAGTGTGGAAGATGACTAACTCACACCAAATTCTCCCAAGGACTTTTCATATGAGCTACAAGCCCAGAACAACACACAGGAAAGCACAAGTTCAACTCTTTGACCAGCAAAATCACCTCTGAGTTGCCTTCTAAGAATTTGGAATAGCACAGCATTTAGGTAATGAACATCAGTTCAGACATCTTTTCTCTATCATGAGAGTTGAGGAATCCACCTTCCTCTCTCCACAGCCATGTGGTAAAACAGCTCCTAGATTAAGAACTTTTTTAAATCCCTAAAACATATAGAATTATTGGTGAGGTATTGACACAGCAGCTGCTGGACAGGGCTGAGGAGCTCTACCCTGTCCAACAAATGAACTCACCAGCTCCTAAAACTTATGTAAAAAGAGAGAAGCTGTCATGAAAGGGCTTCTGCCATCTCCATCTGCTGGGCAGGATGAAAAGACCACAAGCTAGAAACCACAAGGTACTGCTTGGAGAAGACTCATACCTGCAGGCTCCTCTGCCATGCCACAGGCAAGGCAAAAGATTTATTGATACCTTTTAATATCTGCAGAGAGAAAAAACTGCTCAACTTGAAGAAGACCTGTCTTAGATCCAACACTGAAGGGACACAAGGGTGGATGGAGCTGGATAACGCTGGATGGCTTTTCTCCTTTACAGAACTTTATCCTAGCATGCAAGAAGACAATTTAGCCTTCAGAATAAATTTTATTTATGATGCTATTAGACTTGTTTAAACATTAGACGATAAGCTCTTTGTACATTGAGCAACATTTGCAGGAATTGGCACTGTTACGTGCTCAGATAATGCCCTGCTGGAAAGATGTATTTTATAACTGGGACAGATCCCAAAGATTGTATTTTTAGAAGTAGATTTGTTTGCTTCTCCAGGTCAAAGATCAGTTTGCCACAACCAAAGAGGATCTCATTCTGTTCAGCGAGGTGAGACAGAAATCATTCTGCAGGGAGAGGGAAAAGGGATGGGCAGCTCACAAAATGAAGGCTAAGAACAAGTTTAAGAGATAGGAGGGTCAATGGAGCTATAAACAGGTTTTAAAATACACAGGTTATTAACTTATTAAGATGAAACAAATCCTGAAGACAGAAGTCTATATGTACAAAGTCAATTTACCGTAATGGTTTAGGAAAATTTATGGGCTTGGATGAATTCAAGCATTCCAGCAGTCACAAGACAGGGAGAAAAACAAATGCATATCCCGATGGTGGACGCCCTTTCCACATCACACCCTCTCTCTGGACATCACTGAACTCTCACACAGTACCCAGAGGTTGGCTCTCCAGACACCACACCTAGATTAAAATCCGAGACACTTGAGAAGTTAAAACTCCATTAACTCAATGACTTTCCAGGCCATTTTCACAGGGCATTAAAAAAGGTATCTGTAAGCCCTTGAGCTCCCACAAGTACCAAAGAGTTCTACACAAGCTCTTCCTGCAGATAAAAAAAAAAAGCCACTAAATGTGGTTTGAGATAACTCCCAACCATAAACTGTAGATACAAGAGCTAGTCTAGCATATATCTACAACGCTGCCAAGAGGGACCATTCCACCCACTCGTGCCTGATCCTCCCCCTCCCTGCACCAGCAGCTATAATAAAGATTAACATAAATAACTTCTTTAGTCAGATCAGTTTGCCAATTTAGCTTACTACTAGTGCCAGCACAAAAGGAGAAAAAAAAAAACAAACTAGATGAGCAGCTGGATTGGGATGAAGGGTTCGTATCAGAGTGAACTCCCAGTATCACTCCCCCATTGGCAAGCAACCATTAAAAAAACCAAATTACTGTCGTGGAACCTCTGCTGCTTTGTAGGCAAACCCACCCCGTGCTAAAAGCTAAGCAGGAGGGGCCATTTTGTTTGCACCACAAGCAATAACGTGTCCAGAGGTGGTACTGGTGTGCCTTAAATTCCTAACCCAGCTTCCCTCCCAGCTATTGGCGTCCAAACCTTCCTAAATAAGAGCAGAGGATCATTCTGGCTGCTCTGTTTGAAAGCCCTCTTGGCAGGACACAGTGGAAGTTTCTTTTTATTACCTCTGCAGACGCTGGTCTTGCAACTGTTGGAAGTAGATAATTTTGCCTTTTACCAGCCCAGAAACGGTCACATCCGTTGTAGCAACTGCTGGAATTACAGAGGTGTCCCCACGCTGGGTATTACCAGGGGACTTCTCTGTGCAACAGGCTCTGTGGTTTCAAGCAGGACAACCACCAAAGGAGAGTTTTCCTTTGCTTCAGTGAGGGTAGAAAGGGAGAAGCAAGATGACTTTGCAGAATATACTGCAAATTAGGTTTAAGGCTGCTATAATTTGCATCTAACCTAAATATTGTCATGAAGCTGCTATTAAAGAAATCCATGACTTTTGGAACAAGTCCTTCAGAATAAACAAATCCAAAACACCAGCTTTGCTTGGCACGTTGAAGCTGCTCTTCTGAGAGCAGCTGCACAGAACAGGGCACACGCTTCTCCACGAGGACTTGGAACTCAGGAGCTGCTCTTGCAGAGAGCTGCCGAGGTGCTGCACCAGTCAACTGCCAAGAGCATTTGGAGTGCTAGGAAAGCACAGCCCGACCAAAAACGGACAGACCTCCCTCTTTGGGGTTCTCCATGGGATGATTTTGTAGGGTGTTTTTCCTACAACCATCCCAAAAGAGACCAGCAAGAGTACAGCCACTGGAATACACAGGCTAAGGTTTCCACGAAGTCCACTTTACAGAAGACTAAGTCGTGGTGGGCCAACTATTCCAAACATCTGGAACCGTCACGCTAGCCAGCACAAAGCATCCATGGAGATACTCCCCCAGCCTAGACACTGGAATGTACACACAGCCTCAACCAAGAAAAACAGCCCAAAAATACCCACCCCAAACCACCACCAAGTAGCCCTATTCCATAGATCTGGAAAGAACTAGAGAATTTTTTCTCCTTCCACTCCCAATAACTCAGCGCAGCTATTGCTGATGTCAAAGAACCCATCTGCAATGTTTAAAAACCTGGAGATACCAACGGCTCTCCTCTAAAGCACCTCAAAAAAAGCTTTTTTTTTTTTGGTTTAAAGATTTTGTTATAAAGTTTCTCTTTTCTCTATTGGAAAAGTTCTTTAAGGTGAAGCCATGGAAGTTTCCTGGTTGAAACACAGTAGAACACACAATTATTATGTACCACACAGATACATTCAGGAAACAAGTTTTTTGGAGGTTTGGGTGTTGTCTTTTTGGTTTTGTATTTTTTAAAACATGGGAGGTATTGTATTTTTTAAAACATACAGGACTTCTTAACCCTGCTGCTCAGAAGTACAGGAGGATCTCTGGCACAGTAAACCCAAGTTTGAGTTTAAAATGCACACACATGTAATTTAAACACTACACTGTCATGAGATTTGCCAACTTACTGCTCAAATTAATTTCCACCTCCTCAACAGCAGTTTCACACAAACATCCAGTACATTATCAATTTAATTCTATCAGAAGTGAAACAGCCAGGCAGGAGCAGCACACAAAAATTAACTGATGAATTCAGAAATAGCCTCACAAAAACCTATTTCTCAGCTGCCAGCTGAATGTACTGGATAACAAAACAGGTATCACTTAGTTGTGTCCTAGAAATAGTTCCATTAACATTAGTTTGTTGGTTCTTTCAAGGAGCAGTTTACTGCAGGCTGCCTCTCATCACTACCAGCCCAATGATACACAAAGGCTTTACTAAAAACCAAACTGCTCCTTAAATGCTGCTGCAGGCATTTCCAGTAACACCAGTTAGAAAGTCCTCCCTTCCACCTCCCCCATCTAATTAAGACTTCTTTAAACAAGGTAGTTTCGATTCATCAGTGCTTCCTCTCGACCTGCCAGGAATTAAATGTTACCAATAGTGACTAGAACAACAGCAGTTCAGTGAATTCCCCTTGAGTTATCACAGCCTGGTAAATAATTTCTATTCCAGTGACACTCCACAACCCTAAATCATGGATTAAACTTTTGACTGTATCACAGCCCTGAGCAATCCAAATCCTGAGCAGGAAGAGCTCCCAGCTCCACGTTGGGAACATCAGCATTAGCACAGCAGAACAAACTGGAGAATAAATAAAATAAAGTCAGTTCTATTCACCTGTACTGGTAATCACAGTAACTTCACTCATGGCAGCCGACCACCAGCTTCACTGTCCCAGTGTTCAGGGATTATAGTTTAGATGCAGTTTAACTTGTAAGTGATGCTTACATTTAAGTTTAAAAGCTCTCAAGGTTTGTTCTCCCCCCACACTAGCTCTGGTTTTAAATTCAAGAACTGTTAGGTCACTGAAATGACAGAGCTTTTCCCCATTCCTAAAGTCTGTCTACTTTTTGAAAAGAAAATCACTTCAAATGCTGATGAAATTGGAAATTAAAACGACTACTTCACCTAGCCCATGGGAGGTTCCAGGAGGTTCCCTGAGCAGAAATAGATCCCTGGCTTGATTAAAAAAAAAAACTTGAATAGGTTGAATTCTACCATTCGATATTCAGGGAAAAACAATAGTTAGGTTTTTCAGCACATTGGATTTGTAGTGAACAAATAAAACATTGTAGTAAAATTAGTCAGTTTAAGACATCACCAGCCACAGCCACTTTGTAACAAAATCCAGTTTTCATTTAAAAAATAAATCTCACCTGCTGGGAAAACAAACTGTGTATGAACACTGAGACTTGTACACTGGCAATCACCAGGAAAGCCACTGAATGAGTCTTCCCAGATTTCCCACCACGCTGGTGGAGCAGCACAGCTCAGTACCACACTGCTTCCACTTCTCATTTCCAAAATATTTTCTTAGAAAGGTACAGGCACTTGACAGGAAGCTCAGAGGAAGGCAATGTCTAGCATACATCTGCATAAGCCCCTACACTGCATTTTGGAAGGGCCACAAACTTGGAGTAGGATTTTTGTGTGGTGAACACACGTATGGAAAAATCTTGCAAAGGCCACGGAGTAGATTTAGGTCTTCCATGATTTCACAGCATTATGACAGCTCTCTTCCATATTCCAATATTAGTAATATTTCCACTCAGAGGAATCCAGACTAAGGGATTCTGTAGGAAGATATAAATCCCCAATGAAAGCCATAAACACATCTTTAATATTCATCAGCACTGTAATTTCACACTTAGCACGAAGTTAACCCAAAAAAAACAATGATGCCTGGGAAATAATTGGAAGCAGACTACGTCCAAGAAAACTGACTGAAGGCCCCTCGCACCCAAACCAACCTCAAGTATGACACTTTTTCACCAGAACTCTACAGAAACTGGTTCCAGGTGGGACCACCTTCACCATTTTACCTTTCCTTTCAAAATGAAGGCTCTCACACTAACAATTTAACTCCAGGAACACAGAAGACAAAACACTGACCTGGGAAAATGAAGCACTGGTTATTTGGGGAATTGAGTTACAACTCAGAAACATTCGCCCCTAGAGCTACATTATGGAATAATTCTTTATTTCAGGCAAGATAAATAATTCATGCTAAAGGCTACACCAGCTCCCAAGCCAACATTACTTTCATACCTGGCAGTTTCCAAACACTGTACCAGAAAGCAGCTTTTTTAGGAGGGAAAAGTGAAAGTTACCAATATCTCAGTGTCATGAAAGGGTGGGGTGGGAACTCATTCAGCAATTCCTTACTCACAGGTCAATTCTCCTAATCTGAACTGTTTTCTTCCATTTTAACACCCTGCATTAAGAGCACCTTTACTAATGCACCTTTCAAAGGTGGAAGAGGCTAGGAAATGAGTGTTTAAATATAAGCTAAACTAAATGCTGTTTCAAGTAATGACTGAGAAGCAACTACCTAAGATAACAAGCCACAGGGTATCTTCAGTGCTCCCTCCTCCCCTCCCAGTAACTGGCACATTACTGAATTCAGATTGAGCTGAACTTACAGCCCAGTGTTCCTAAAAACTTCAACAGTAGTCAAAAAAAGCAAAACTACATTTGGGTTTAGAGGTTTATATTAACATGCAATTAAAGTCAGTCAAGGCCTGGCTTGCTTGGGAAGTCTGGAACATGCTGACCAAACTGACTCAGTGCTGCACAACACCACTCAGCCTCAGAAAAATCACAGTCCTATCATAAAATCAATGGTGCAAACCAACCTAAATTCTTCTCATACTGCATGCGTGAAATTTCTTCTCATAATGCAGCATTTGAAGCATTTGTGCTTTTACCTGGGAAGCAAGAGCCTTCTGATGCCAATGTAAGGAATGAGCAACTTCATAATTTTGAAGTTTTATCCCTCCCTCCACCACTCTGATCTGTTTCTTTCTCACCACTTCACCTTATCAGACACTAAAAAAAGCACCTAATACTTAGGAGTTCATTCTGTCAGCAACCTGATTTTCTACAGATATAAAATGCTTTTTAAGTACTGAATCTCAGCTTTCAAAGAACTATCCTAGGCTACAGAATTGCTGTAAGCACGGGGAAGCTGCTTCTCACAACGTGAGATTGTCTAGAAACATTCAGAAAAAAAAGAAAACACAAATGAGTAGGGGAAAAAAAAATAGCAGGGGAAGAGCAGGGTCAGCTTGCTGCATTAGCCAGTGTTCCCACTCCCAGCTCAATTTAGTAAATATTACAAGTATTGATCAGTATTGCAAAGACATGACAAGCATGCAGTCTGAGCTTGTCAGCAGCTCTGCCTGTTCACCTCCTCACATCTAAAGGCAAAGCAATGAGGACAGGGGAAGTCAACTGGCTACATTAGAATACTCAAGTAAAGCTATAAATGCTAACAATTTAAGTTGAAAACACTACACTCATGCTTTTATGTGCAAAAGAAAACCCTGAAGCCACAGCTCTACAACTGCTACATAACTGAAGGTGTTTCAAAAGCCACAGGACACCAGCAGGATCATGAAGACTCCCAGCACACGGATGGTGAGCAGAGGTCACCCTGCCAGGGAAGCTCCAGAGCACACTCTGCTTGTCCACCCTTTGGGTCTGGTTCACATCACTTTCAACCACTGACACCTCAACACAAGAGAGGCATCTTCACTTTGTCAAGGCAACAACAGAAAAAACAAACTGAGCTCCACTTGAACATGAGATCCTTGAAGAGCTGGATGCCTCTATAGTAAGATTCAGGAACCTGTGAGGTGCAGATCTGAATCATTGCTTCCATGTAGTATGAGTAGAAGCTCAGAATCACATTTCACTAGCCACAAATACACATTTCTTCCTCTTGCAGAAACCTCTGAGAACAAGGGAGCTGGAGCTCAGGTTATTTTCTGGCTCTGGGTTTTTTCTAAATGCACAGAAGTTTGTTACACATTCTCAGTACCTTCTTACTAATGCTTTGCAATACCTTAGAGTTGAAAACCTGGGAGAGGACCCCTCTGTTTCAGAGTAAATACAGCAGCAGATGTTTGGTTAGACTGGGCAGGAACTTTCTGTCACATCCTCTAACTAAAACTTGTAAAAAATTGCATTCTCACATTGAAAGTCTACAAGTCACTCCTACCTTACCATCAAAGCATCTTTCACTTGGTTTACCTCCTCTGGTTCCCCAGCTGAAGCTCACAGTGAAGTAGATGAAAATGGGTTGCAATGAAACTACCAATTAGGAGGTGGTTACTAATGCCATTTAATTGTCAGCTAAGAAACCAACTTTATTTTATATTCTTAATAATGACCTTAGCATAAGAAATAATTGAACAAAATAAAATATATATTTTTTAAAAAAGGCAAATCTAGGAAACATACTGACCTTCCTCAACAGACAACCTGAATGATTCTGAAGATCTGGGTAATAGATAGAGGCTGAGAGTTGCCCAAAAGGTCCAGGACTAGCATAACACATTAAAAGCTCTTGCTGGTCTCTGAAGAGGGATTTCAGCCATACAAGACAGAGGCAGAAGGACCCAAGTGCATTAGCCAAGGGTCTGATGCAGCCAGAGTCCCAGGACACAGCCACTCAGCCTGTGGCAGTGGGACAGGGTGACTGCCAGGGCACAGGGCACCACGCCTCACCTCCTGTTCCCCTCAGCAGCCAGCTCAGGCTGCAGCACAGACCAACACGGGCTACTGAAAACCTCAGGACACAAAGCACTGCTCTCACAGTGCAGAGCAACAGCTTCTGGTCCTCTCCCTTACCAAAAACCCCCAAGGCTGAACCAGGGCTACATTATTTTCTATAAACTCTTTTTTTGGACAAGAAGGGAATAAACAAGTGACTGAGCACTTTCTGCAGAGGGGACTGAAGCCCAGCCCCTTCTCTCAGCACACATCACCAGACACCAGTACTCATCACGGGGGGGAAGCCCGAGGCTGGTGCCCAGCAGCCACCAGGGAGCAGCTCCCCGGTGGCTCCGTCCCCCCGGGGAGGAGCCGTGGGGAGGCAAGGAGGGGTCCCAGGGAGGCCTCTCTGAACTTTGTCCAAGTTGGACACACTGCAGCCTCCCCACACGCTGCTGCCTCTGCACAGGCAGTCTCTGGAAACACCAGATGTTTCAAGAACACATTTCCTCTTGGATCAAGTATCTTCCCAGAGGCATAACCTCCCCTGAACTAGACACTGTTACTAGACCAAACTCTTTCACTTCTACCCACAGAGTTTTTAAAATAAATACCCAAGTCAGCCTTCCTGCTGGTAGCTACAAGCCAAAGAGGACAACTCCAGCAGCTTGAAAAACAGTAGAACTATTATTTGGCAGGCTCAAGAAGGACAATCTCCATTTAATGTTTGAAAAGGTCTTTGCAAAGGCATAGGTAGCTGCAGTGCTGGTAAAACAGCCAGAAACTGGATCCAGCACTAACTAATCCCCTGGTACCACCACTGAACACGAGGAAAAATGCTGCCATGCACCAGAATAAACTTCTCTGTCACTGAAAGAAAACTGGTGGTTTCCAACAGGCTACTGACCATAAACTGGATTGCGACCAGGAAGGCCTTTAGAAAGTGCTTTTGGGTTTGTTTTGTTTTGTTTTTTTAAAATTAAAAAGCAGTAATCGGGTGATTACAGCATTCTGAAAAATTCAGCATCCCATGAGCAGATGCAATGCAAGTTACTAGGCATCTAACTTCTTCCCTGGGTAGTGGTGATGAAACCTCTGTACTTCACAGCTTTGTTTTACATTTAAACCCACACAGCTACTGAAGAAGCACGTTTAAATCACACTGAGCTGATAAAGAACATGCATAATCCTCTCTGCTCCTCTTCCACAAGCAGTTTACTTGCAGTACCACAGCTCCCAACAACAAGCAATGTTACCAAGTCGTGTATTCCCATGTACATTGTGGCAGAGACCTCTTCTGTGTCAAGGTTTCTTCCTAGTCAAGCTAGCAAGTTTATTTAAACTACCATATAACCAGAATCCCCAATATCCTCCCAGAAAAGCATTGTTCTGTTCCACATATGAAGTGCAGGTAGAGGTAAAAGCTGTCTCAGCGTGTTCACCCTGCAGTTGTTTCTGTTCAATTTCAACAATTTCAGAGTTTTCCATCTCCACTCCATCCCCCAAAACCCAACTTCCTGTAGGTTTCTTAATAAATTCTCTCCTGTTGAGACTCTAATCTCCAATCAAAGCCTTGCCTTTCCATTTCAGATCACACTTAAGCTCTCTCCCAGAACACGGGAATTAAAAGTTAGCAGAGAGGAAGTAAAAGCCAAAACTTTCCAAGAAGACAGCCCAGAAGCATCAGGACCAGCCTCCCTCAGACCAAGGTCAGCACCCCAGAGAACAACCCCACTGCTGGGATTACTGAGCTCTGCTCAGAAGCCGTTAGCACTGGTTTTACTGAGGATAAGCACATTGAAACAGCATCTTAAAAACCAGCGGGACACGAGGTCACGCCCCTGTAAAACACCAGCCCTGCCAGAGGGAAGGGAATCGTGTCACGGAAGGCAATGACATTAAGGACTTTGGGCAGCACTGCAGAGGCCACGTGAATGTTAATTCCTGACACGAGGCTGTAGCCAAACGGACTAAGGGGAGCCCTGGAAGGGAGTATCAAGGAGGAAGACAGTATTGTCTTTTCATACTGCCTCAGTGAAACCAATAATGGCTTGTCACCCTCCTATTTGGGGGCCAACACTTTAAAACGAAGTTAAAAGCCACAAGAGCTGGTAGAAGTAACCATAAACGTGATCATAGATCTGAGAGAAATACCTTAAAGTCAAGGGTTTTTTTTAAACAAGAAAGGAAAAGGGCTGAATTATCCCCAAAGGTGATCAGTTAGAAAAGAATTCAGATTTTCTGATAGCTGACAAAGGAAACATATCAAAAGATACAACCAGGAGTAGTCAAAAAAGTTTGGTTTTTTCAAAGGCTCACTGCATTTGGGAAAACAGAAATACTTCATGGCATTAATAATTAACAAACAAGGCAGCCCTGTCACTTGTCGATAGCGAGTGACATGAAGATATCTCAGATGATCCCCTTGCCCCAAAAACACACACAGCAGGTGACACAGCCCAGCAAAGCTCTGGTGCTCGAGGTCAGGGGCAGCAGAGGAAGCCCAGCTGCCAAAAAAACACACTGCCCACAGGCACCTGACATACCCAAACCTGCAGGGCAGTGGCAGGGGGGTGTGTGAAAGTTTACTTGCCCTTCTCCCCACTTAACCCGGTGACCAGCCTCTCCCACACAACACAGTGCCCAATTTTCTGCCAAATCTGGGGCCAGCTTCTCCTCCTTCCACACACCTCCCCCTTGCCCAGACATGGTGATGACTCCCTCATGCACTCTGCCCTCCCCAGAGTCCTCACCCTCCCCCCTACCTGACGCCAACCCCCACTCAGTCCCAAACCTGCAGCCCAGACCCTCCCCCTCACACAAGCAGACCCCCCC
>NW_008611408.1:0-12044 GCF_000691845.1 Merops nubicus
TTTCCTGATCTACGGAAGGGACCGATGCAATCCACTTGCCAAGTGGATTACAAAGGCTTTCCGTCTCAAATATGCAATGAGTCAGTTGTTAAGGGGTGTTTCCCCAATCCGATTTTACCAAGGTCACATTCATAGAGAATTGAGAGAATTGTTTTACATTGCTCACGAATGACAGGCTACCCACGGGTCTCTGCCTCCTTATACAAATCAAAAACCCCTGAATGACCTCTTTTGCAATAGAGCCACTCAAGCAATCACCCCCATTCCTGATTTTCACCTTCTGCGAGAGCAGTTTGAATTTCAACTATATTCATTGTAGTTAGTTCATCAGCATAATTGTTCCACTTGCTAGCTTTATTTTTGAGGCTAGCTTGATCGGAAGGAATCCACCCTACATGAAAATTAGTATTCTTCCTGGCAGTAGCTAATATTTGCTGCCACTTTTCCGTCTGCCAAACTGGGGCTCTGTTAATTTCCTATTTGTTTTGCTCCCAGAAGGTTATCCACTCAACACAGCCTTTAAAGACTGAGAAGGAATCAGTATAAATATACACAGCATCTTTGGAGGCTCTTTCTTTTATAAAAACATTAAGCACAGCATCCAGCTCTCCTATCTGGGTGCTACCCTCACCTTGGTTTATCAGTCGTTCACCCGTAGAGGGGTTAATTGCTGCGGATTTAAATCTCTACACTTTCCCTTCTCTATGGGCTGAAGCGTCTGTGAACCAAGTACTTGTCATTTCACTTTGATATTCTGGGGTATCTTTAATGTGACTAGGGATTTCTCTTCCTTCGTAGAGGTAATTTGCTCTTGGATTTTTAATTGTTTATCTGGACCCTCTCCAAGCCTGAAGAGGTTAGAGTAATACTCAATTTGCCTATACCATTTTCTGATTGTCCCCTTTTGGGATATCCCATCTGAAGGGGCTCTCCCAGACAGCACTTGATTGACCACCTTAAAAGGGCCTTGTAAAATTACCTTCTTTTGTTAATTTCCTTGAGTGCTGTACAAACTGTCAACAATCCTTTCTTCAGGGTGGAATATCGCTTTTCCGAATCTTTAAAAGATTGTGAGTAAAAGCCAATTGGACGAGTATCCTCATTCGGTCTCCACTGCCAAAAGTGATATGACAAAGTGTTGGCTGAGAACCCCTATTCTATTATTATTGGATATTCCAGGTGGAGAGGCCCCACAGCCTGAAAAGTTTGCACTTCCGATAATATTAGCCTTAGGGCTTCATCATGGGATGTATCCCATTCCCAATGACGACGATTCTTTAACAAATTATACAGAGGATGAGCTAAAACTGAAAAATCAGGAATATGCTTCCTCCAATACTGCAGAGTTCCCAACACCTCCTGCAATTCCTTTTTGTTAGCTGATATCTTTATTTCCCTTAGATGGGATAAGGTATTGGGAGGAATATTCCAGGTTCCTCCTCTCCACTTTATCCCTAAAAATTGTGCCTCTTGAGATGAGGGTTGTCTTTTCTCTTCAGGGACTTCTATTTGCATATTTGTTAAATGTTTAATTATAGCATCATAAACTGCTTTTACCTCTGTGTCATTTGGACCCCCCACCAGTACATCATCTATGTATCGATAGACTTTTACCTTAGAGTTATTTTTAATTTTTGGGATATTTTCTAGCTCGCACGTGAGCGTATGATGGGCCAGCGTTGGGCGAGTGCTTATAGGTCTGAGGTAGTCTGGTAAAGGTGTACTGCACCCCATCCCAAGTAAAGGCAATATATTTCTGATCCTCAGGATCAATAGGAACCTGCAAAAACATGTCTTTAATGTCCAGGGAGGCCAGCACCGGGTGTGCTGCTTCCTGAATCTGCAGTACCAAGTCAGCAAGGCTGGGTACAGCAGCAGTAAGTGCTTCTGTATTGGCATTCAATTTCTGGTAATCTACTGTCATTCTCCATTTACCGTTTGGTTTCCTTACAGGCCAGTTTGGGGAATTATATGGTGAATGACAGGGCACAATAATACCTCTTTGTCTTAAATCTGAGATTACCTCTTTAATGGTATCTTTGGCAGCGATTGGAATAGAATATTGTTTTACATTTGTTATTTTGCTTTGTGGTAAATGGGGAGCTCGCTGTAGCAACCTTATCAATGCCATTTACCGTTTGGTTTCCTTACAGGCCAGTTTGGGGAATTATATGGTGAATGACAGGGCACAATAATACCTCTTTGTCTTAAATCTGAGATTACCTCTTTAATGGTATCTTTGGCAGCGATTGGAATAGAATATTGTTTTACATTTGTTATTTTGCTTTGTGGTAAATGGGGAGCTCGCTGTAGCAACCTTATCAATGGCGTAAGGGTACTGAAAGTTCAGTAATGGCCTTCCTCATCTTTCTATGCTTGACCCAGGAGAACATCCATTCCTAACAGGTTAAAAGGGATGTTATCTACCACCATGTCAACCTGGATTGGTTTATCTTCCCCTGGGAGATGTAAAGTGACCTTAGCTCTCTTTTGTAGGACTGTGTTACCAAATGCTCCACTTATATATATCAATTTCGAAGATAAGGTAATACCACAAAGTTTGGCTATATCAACCTTGAGCGTAGAAATTTGTGGTCCTGTGTCCACCACAAAAGTCACTGGATACCATTTGGGTCCAACAGCACAAGTAAGTTCCAAGTCTCCGTCCTTATTTTGAACTAATTTTAATACATTTTGCCAGTCTCTTGGAGGATAGGAAATTTTAGAGCTTAACTGTATTCGTACTATTACATTTTCATTTATCGGGGAGCCATTATTATTATTGACAATGTCTGTGTTGGGGTCCTGTATTTGTACCCTCCTCCGCCGCTGGTTTGATTCTCTCCTCTCAGCAGGAGGAGGGCTATTTAGTTTCCCGTCTGGGTAGCCCTTTCGGCTGGTCTCCTCCTCTCGGCTGATCTCCCTCGGGAGTTAGACCTTGACCTGGGCCTCACGGGTTGGCTATTCTGGTTATTTTCATATTTTTCCCACCAGCCCTCTACCAGGTTCCATAAGTCAGCAAGAGGATGATTTAGGGATAGTACCGATTCGGGAAATCCTAATCGCTTAGCAGCTACCTCAGCATGTGAAAGCTTGCTAACTTGTTTAGTCGCGGGGGACCCCTGTTGCCCTCTACAAACTTTACTACAATTCAACAACTCCCTGGTCAAATCTAGCCGTGTAAGACTTCTCTCTCCTGACTTAAACTTTTCCTGAATCGTTATCACTATATTTTGAAGTTGTACAGGGAATACCTGGATTAGAAGAATCAACCTCTCCTCATCCACCTCCAGGCCTAAGGGAGTATTGTTTTCCGGCATTAATTCATGCTGATAAATCATTTGCAAAACTGCAGCTTTATGGACATTCTCTGTAACACTGGAGCCATCTCTTTTTAGAGCATTTAATTCCCCCCTATACATTGGGCATGTTTCACCAACACAATAAGCCGCCCTCTGCATAAGGGACCAAGGGTGTTCTAGATTACCAGTTATCAAAATAATTTTGGGTCCCCAATGTCCCCTCGCTTCCTGTTTGGTTAAATAGATATCATCACCACCAGTGAGAGAGACTCGTATCACGTATTCAGCCCCCGTCTCAGACAGATGTTGGCTGTATTTCTCCTTAAGCTTCATTAAATCGAGAGAAGAGTAAGATTTTTCCTTAACTCTCCTCTCTTGTTGTGTGGCTTCCAGCGTTTCAGAAATAGTAGTTATCTTAATTGGGTGTACCTGCCTGTGCTCCACTCCCTCTAGTTCTTTGCCCAATCCTAGTTCTTCCCCTTCTAAGAGGTGTCCTTCCCCTTCCCGAGATGAAAGCAAGGCTTCAGCCTGTGCAGCCGCAAACTGGACCTTTTTTGTCTGGGAATAGGTCTGCAGCCTCGACGTTGGCACAGGAGCTTTTGGCTTCGGTTGAGGAGGAGCTTGTGGTTTTGGTTTAGGAGGGGCCTGTGGTTTGGGCTCCTCCTCCTGGCCACTGAAAGACATAGGTGTCAGTGATTGGCAAATTTCATCACTCACTGACTCGGGAAGGATATTTCTTTTCCCATTTTAGTTTTGTCATATTGCAGGTTGGCAATTTGCTCCTTCAATTCTGTCATTTGTTGCTCAACCGTCGAACAATCCATCATCAGTTTCTCATTCCTTCCCGTTAATCTCTCAATTTCCCTTTTGCAGTTCCAATGTGGATCATCAAGCCCATGCAAACCTGTGGACTCAGGCACACCTGCAGACCCCCTCAACTCCTTAATTTCCCGCTGTGCTCCTTCACTTCCTGCTGCAAGTCCTTTTATCCCTGCTGTAAGTCCTTATGTCCCTGCTGTAATTTCTCAAGATCTTGCTGCGAGGTTTTACCTTTGAGTCTTGTCTCAAATTCCAGTTGAGACACCTTCCCTTTCATCCTCTGTTCGAACTCCTTCTTTTTCACCACATCCTTGAGCTCCTGCTGTATCACTTTAACCTCTTGAAAAAGCTGTCCATTAGACATAACGGATTTTGCCTCAACAGCATCATCCTCAACAGTGTCCTGAACTACCTCCGGATTTTCTGGAGCCCCAGTGCTTTATCATTCCCTCGGTTATTGTATACCTTACAAACTATCTCAATTAGCTGAGAGATAGGCATTCGCCCAGACCCCCTTTTTTTTTTTTTGCAGCTTTCTTTTGTATATCCAAGGCAGACTGTTCGATGAAAAGAGCACTGAATAACTTAAAATTCTCTTTTTCCTCTGGATCTAAGTCCATCCATTTCCTGCCTGCCTCATGTATGGAAAATGCTATTGTCATAAGTCGATGTTCACAAAGGAGACAGAGGAGTCCTGTAAAAAAATTACTTTATTCTAATAAAGGGAGAGTCCACGGGCATGTCCCGGAGGTGTCTCTCAGTTTTGCTGGGGGATGCAGCCCCCTTTTTAATACATTGATAATTTATGCATTTACAGATCCGTGGTAAGTAGATAGTGGAGTATTGTATGTTTTCAGTGGTTGGAGTTGGGCTGTTTGACCATTCACCAAACCTTTATAAACAGTATAATTACAGGCAATAGCCATATTAAAGTTAGAGTTAACAGAATCACAACTGGGTGAAGCATGAACTTAAACAGTCCCGTTGCCGTTGGTGACCATCCAAAAAGTGTTTCCCACCAGTGATGTTCTCCATCTTTCTTCCCTCTCTCCAAGACGTCGTGTATCTCTCCTGTATCATGATGAATGGTGATTAAAGTTTTGTGTCCATTGTCTCGGGCGCGTTCTAACAGTTGACACAGTTCATCGTGTTGCAGTAGTTTCTTCACCAATGTAAGATTCATTCCAATAGAGGTAAGTAGTAAATCTTGACTCAAGGTATAATTGGATTGTAATAATTGATATGATGTGACTTTACTTATTCAGCCCCTGTCACATCCTCTTATTTTAGTAAAGTTACAAACACAAATCACAAATATTTGAGTGACTACTTGTATCTACAGTAATATTATCTATGAATATAAAATCACAAAGAGTTCTCATACAAACACATCCTTTACCAATATATACAAGTACAGTTTCAGGGGACTCATTGGGGTGTATTTCAAAGTGACAAACATTTTCTTCAGTGTCAAGACAAATGTCTTGTGCTTTGATGGTATTAGTCTCACAAATAAACCCTTGTTGTTCCCGTATAACGCATGCATTAAAATCAACAGTGCCATTTGTTTCCATTTTGTTGGGCCCATACTCTATGCTCCAATGGATAGAGTACAGCTCCATTGTGATTTAATCCTAATGCAATGATTTGTTATATGGTTTGTACTGAAGTGTTGTGTATGGTTAAGACAAAAGCTGTGGCCTGATTGTCGATTGGGGTTCTAAGTGAATTGAAAACCAATAGAATAATCCTCATATTGTATTTTGACCATTGGCTTTCTGACATTTAATTGCCATAAGCAGGCCAGAACACACCTCTACTCCTGTGAGGATATATCGATATGTTGCAGAGGATTTGAATGTTCTGATATAATCAATTATAGTTAAGACAAAAGCTGTGGCCTGATTGTCGATTGGGGTTCTAAGTGAATTGAAAACCAATAGAATAATCCTCATATTGTATTTTGACCATTGGCTTTCTGACATTTAATTGCCATAAGCAGGCCAGAACACACCTCTACTCCTGTGAGGATATATCGATATGTTGCAGAGGATTTGAATGTTCTGATATAATCAATTATATAACCCTGGTCTGTAGTGACTGTGTGATCTCCTCAGGATTTTTTCATTTCTTCTCTCCCTCCCCCTCCCTAGTGCTCTTCTGATTCCTCTGGTGTACTTTTCACACATCCCCTCCCAAGGTTGCATCCAGAGCAACAACCCACTTTCTGCAAAAGCAATAATAGCAGTAACATCATTATCTGTCAGTTTACATTTCCTTCTAACATCATGAGAATTCTGCAGCAAAAAAAACCCAAACAAGTGCACATATGGTACTTCATCCCATTTTTCTTTCCGTCTACAAAATAATATCAACTGTAAAATCGTATTATAACACAGAGTTCCATCTATGTTTTTCCGGCCATTTCTCCCCTTAACTTAGATTATACACTGGCCACCATTGTCAACAGTATTTTTGTGGTTAATTTTTTTTCAGGGGATCCCCACCAAATTTTTTTTCCAGTTTTTAAGGATGCATCCTAGAGGAGTGCAAGACAAAAATCTCGGTAGAGGAACCCGAGCCCATGTCGATTTTCTAGGAAGAGGTTTTCAAACACCAGAAGTTCTAATTTTACCAGATGAGCTCAAAAAAAACAGACGGAAGTTGCAAGGCACAGCTTAACCAGACTTCTTAGAAATTTTAACCAGAGCCAGATTCCTACTCACCAAGATTTGCTACTCTCAGTTCCCATGTGACATCTTGATTTCACTGGCATTGCACCGTTGTGCCGCTCACCGTCCGACTGCAGGAGGGAAGCCAAAAGGAGTCCCTGGACAAAAGGCCAGTGCCCACTGGAGTCCTGCTCAGGCCGCCTCTCCCCGTTGGTACGGAGAGTTGAACTGGGCAAGGCTTTGTGTGGAAAATCCCATTGTCAGAGCTTGATGTTCACAAAGGAGACAGAGTCGTCCTGTAAAAAAAATATACTTTATTCGAATAAAGGGAGAGTCCACGGGCATGTCCCAGTGGGGTCTTTCAGTTTTGCTGGGGGACACAGCCCCCTTTTTATCCTAATTTCCCGGCAGCAAATTTCCCTTCTCCTTACCCATTGGCTGAGGTACTAGGAGTGTACAGACTTCCCGGTCCGCCTACTACGTATCCCCCTTAACAGGTACCCCCTTCACATCAGAGGTCGTATGTCTCATTAACTTCATTTTATGCCTCCGCCGGGAGGAGATGTTACTATGTAGAAGTTCATTAAGCATGTGTACTGGTTCCTAAAGTTCAAAAGTTTAGGCTTATCCAAACTTCTTGAGGTAGGTATCTGGGTTTTTTTAGCTCTCATTCAAGCTTTCAGGTTCTTCCTACCTTCTTGTTTGGTTCTTTTATATGCAAAGTGACCAACCTATCACCTTGGAGCACCGGTGATTGCATCTCTCCACTCTACAAACTGCCCCCTTATCGTCCCTTATTGTGAAGACACATTCCTCACGTTTCTTTCTATTCTATCAGCTTGGTTCCATCTGGGTCGCCAAAATGCTGTCCCAAAAGTGGATTCTTTACCCGGTGTGCAGTATCCAATCCACACACAGAGACAAGATACCGTGTTTATTGCAATCTTGCGCAGGATCGGGTGCTAGCAGGCTAATGCCAAGAGAACTAGCACCCCATAGTAACAGAACAGAGAATATTCATACACTGCAGATTGAAATGAAGTTACACTGTAGCTATTGTTTCTGATTTGTCTGGGGGCTAAATTGATAAAGGATGCTTTGGCTTAGGAGTTTGATTTGAGCTCCCTAAGTTGTAGCCATCTTATCACTCCAGTAATTATCGCCCTAAGCACAGCCATTCTGAGTCCCATTTAACAGTGAGACAAATAGTGCCAAATTCTGCCTAGTCAGTGGGCAGCAAAAATCATTTGGGGTTTGGGGCCTCCAATTCCTCATGACCTGAGTCTCATTAAATGGCAGAACGACTATTTGTAATGCTTTAGCACCTAGCTTTTCCTATGGGCAGGGAATCAGGTCAGGCAGACTGCACCTTATCTCTTAGATACATTTCAAATGGCACAGCTGAAGCCCTCTGTCCCTTTGTTTTTGCTGCTACTCAAGCGTGTGCTAACACTGAACATGTTCAGCAGAAACAGCAGGGGCAGATGTAGACTGATCTCCCAGTGTGGGGATGAGGGGGGAGTACCGAGCCCAAATATAACTATTAACCATGGGACCAAGCTTTTCTTCAGGTGTTGCAGCTGGGTGAAACATTTGTGGACTGATGTGCAGGACAGATTGGCTCACTAGCTGATGTCTGTAGCTTTGGTCTTTCCAAGCAGTGTGTACATCCTGTGAGGACATGCTATGGCCAAGCCAAAGGACAGCAAGGGAGATAAAACAACCAGGTAACATATTTTTTTTCTGGCCACAACTACATGGCTTGATAAACCATGGGCATAGATAGCCCCAGGGAAACTGCTTGTTTCCTCTTTCCTTCGTACGAAATACTTCTCTACTGGACAAACAATGGTGAGGATTAAAGCAACAGAGTGAGCCCTGTGCAGGGCATGTGACTGAGAGAGATCATACATCTTCAGAGACTCCCTGTGCTGGGTTCCTCCATCCCATACAGGAGCCTGAGTGCTGCCTCTGTGCCTTTGAAGTGAACACTCTTTTGCGCAGTTCTTGGCTTTCTGCAGATGTTTTAACTTACCAGCAATTCTGGTGATTTTTCTGTATGTAACAATCATGAGGAATTAAACTGCTTATTTAACTGCCATGTGTGAATTTGTGACTAAATGCAAAAATTATAGCGTTTTGGAATTTGGTTATTAAAAATGGGTCTTTGATGTCTGGGTTTTCCAAGCAGTGTTGGTTTTCAACTTTCTGCATTTATTGCACACTTGGCAGCACAATTTCAGAACCCTCTCAGTGCTACAGAAAGCACATA
Source organism: Merops nubicus (assembly GCF_000691845.1). NCBI lineage: Eukaryota > Metazoa > Chordata > Aves > Coraciiformes > Meropidae > Merops > Merops nubicus. The sequence goes on from NW_008611408.1 coordinate 9,066, forward strand.
CAAGACACTGGTTTCTGGAAGCTACAATTCTAAAAGACTGAATACATCTGGCTTTGGTTTTGTATGGAAAATCCCATTGTCAGAGCTTGATGTTCACAAAGGAGACAGAGGAGTCCTGTAAAAAAATATACTTTATTCGAATAAAGGGAGAGTCCACGGGCATATCCCGGTGGGATCTGTCAGTTTTGCTGGGGGACGCAACCCCTTTTTATCCTAATTTCCCGGCCGCAAATTTCCCTCCTCCTTTCCCTATTGGCTGAGGTACTCAGAGTGTACAGACTTCCTGGTCTGCCTACTACTTATTCCCCTTAACATGTACCCCCCTTCACATCAGGCGTTGTATGTCTCATTAACTTCATTTTATGCCTCCCCTGGGAAGAGAAGTTACTATGTGGAAGTCTATTAAGCATGCATACTGGTTCCTAAAGTTCAAAAGTTTAGGCTTGTCCAAACTTCTTGAGATAGGCATCTGGGTTTTATTTTTAGTTTCATTCAAGTTTTCAGGTTCTTCCTACCTTCTTGTTTGCTTCTTTTATATGCAAAGTGACCAACTTATCACCTTGGGGCACCAATAATTGCACCTCTCCACCCTACAAACTGTCCTCTTATCATATGGAAAGGTATTGAAACATCCCTCACTGTAAAGAAACATTCCTCACATTACTTTTTAATCTATCAGTTGTTTGGTTTTTTTCCCTAGCAGGGAAACATCTTGACAAGAGTCTGCAGCAGCCTACCTGAGAAGCAGTTGCTGATCCCTGGAATGGAATGCGGTTCCTATGGATACAAAGGTGCAAACACCCTGAGATGGAGAACTGCATGGTATGAAGTGTACTGTACTGTGACGTGTACTGTGACTGTGCCATGAAGTGTACTGTACTGCACTGTGTACTGTACTGTGCTGTTCTCTTCTACCTGGAGGAGCCAGATCTGCTAAGTTAAACTGCATAGCTACTGTCAAGGAAGATTGATCACAACTGCTGTCTCAGCGCTGATGAAGAAATCGCGAACTTTGGGTGAACTTCCAGTACAGTGAACTGCTGAGATCCCCCGTCACCTTGGCAATACAGATCCGTTTGGCCCCACTATAGCAGGATGGCATCAGGGTACCCTGTGCACCAGTACTGACTAGAGCTTTGTACTTCTGTGGGTCTGACATGCTGGCCTATCGGATCCACATGGTCCAATAAATCTGATTGGCCCTCTCCTCCACCCAGCTGGAGGCAGAGCTCCTCTAATCCTGGTCAGAGTTGCTCATTTCTTGTAAAAATGACTTTGAGGTCCCCTCGAGAGGGTCAGACATAAGATCAGCTCTTCTGTTCTGTCTGGAGAGTTTCCCACTAGACACTGGAGCGACATTTTTCCTGGATGACTCCCCTTTCACAATTGCTTTCCCCTGCAATTCATGTACACGTGCAGCTGGGGTTGAAGGGGGTTTTCCATCCTACCTCCTCATGTCCTCTCCGGGGTCATGTAGGTAGAACCACAAGGTGCCAGGTGTTCCACTTAGGGGATAAAACATGGGACCACTTGCAGGAATGGTGGAGAGTTGACCTGTGAAGTGGATGTACTTCATAGAGTTTCCTGGTTGAGGAAGGACCTCCCTACTCTCCCTGGAACTGGGTCCCAGTCAGGTTAGACCTTCACAAGTGCGGGCTAGGGGAGAGAGAAATATGTGGCTGCCTTTATCTTATATGATTAACTTGTTGACTTGGTTGTCTCCCATTCCATCTATGGGAGACTTTGGTTCTTTATTTGTTCCACCTACCATTGATTGTGCAGTATTGTTGTTGGGGGTGATGTTGATTGCTGGTGAACTAACTGACTTATTTGTACACCTGGTGCTCATCCATGTAGTGACCTTTAAATATTCAATACAGTTGATTTACTGGTTTGTTTTCTGCTGCCTATGTCATTTATGCTAGGCCTAGTAACTGGCAAAACAAAATTGGTGACAAGGATGGCCCCATCTGAAGTTCCTGGTTGGGAAGATCCTGTGTATAGTTTGCTGGCCCTCGAATGGGTTAAATTTGGGGGACCGTGTGAACAGCGGGAGAAGTGGTTGGTAGAGGCTGAACTGCAGGATGTATTAAAAAACACTCAAAAGTTCTCCGATAAGGCACAGGATGCTGTAACCTTTGGGAGATGGAGTTGGATCCTGCTATTGGTATATAAGAAACAGCACCAGCAGAAAGATCATTTACTGGCTGAATGTTCCCATATGAGGGCTCAAATCAAGCTCGTTACTGACAAACTGGACACTTGTCAAACTGTACCTGAGAAGGCTACAGTGCAAGTTGCCCAATGTAAACATGGGAAGAGATGGGACAATGTGCTCATAAGAAGGTCCACTCGGAGGTTGTACAGGTGGATGTACATCGTAACCCTGGTGACTCGGATAACAATATTTGGTACCCTGCGGAGTCTCATGGGGCCAGTGCCTCAGATGACTCTGCAGATGTGAGACTGGTCATCAGGAGAAACATGGAATTCTCTGAAAATGAGCCACCAATAAGTACACCTACAATGGAAAATTTTACACAGCAAGAAATTAATGATGATCTTGCATGGTTCAGTCAGAGACCAGGTGAGACCCTAATTACTTGGATAGCTCATTTATATGATCAGGGAGCATCAGGGATTAGCCTGGATAATATGGACTGCAAAAATTTTGTAACTCTGAGTTCAGACCCTCTGGTGCAGGATGCATTTAGGACTAATGAGAACAGTACTAATCTATTGTCTCTAGCTGCTGTCAGTTGCAAGGCAAAATCCCCCCTAGACACTGCCTGGCCAGGTTCTGACCGGCCATGGTATACTCTACGGGATGGTATACAGCGATTGAAGGAAGAGGGAATCAAACTGGCTATTCATATAGACCATGCTGATATACTGATGCAACTTCAATTGTCTGTACCTATGAGAAATGCAATCATTAGAAATGCCCCCACTGGCTTATAAGAATGTTCTTGTAACTCT
>NW_008611409.1:0-11273 GCF_000691845.1 Merops nubicus
CGGGCCGATCCCCTTTGGAGAGGTGAAGTGTGCGGCTTTGCCAAGGGATTGCTGCAGGAATGGGACTGGAAAGGTGTTTTTTTACTCCTGGGTTTGTAAACGGCAGATCCTGTTACTCCCCGAGACAATAGAACAGGAAATTTACTGCATACCAGGGAATTTCTTGTGAAGTAACCTGCAAGTCAAGAGCATTTTCCCCTTAGAAATGGGTGTCACCGCCTCGCAGCGTTGCTCACTTATTTTCAGGTGGAGGAGGGGAGGGAAGCTCAGGCTACGGTACTGTTTGTATTTCAGAAATGATTAGTCTTAGAGAAAACCGATTCTGTTGCCTGGCTTTCTTCTCTCCTTTTTTTTCCCCCCCAAACTCGCTCAAATATCCCCCTGTTTTCAGACATAGATAGAATAACATGCAGTATAAATTCACAGCCCCGTGGAGATAGGGCAGAACCGTGAATTTGGCGATATATTGTGCTTTCCCTAGGCAAGCCAGCCATTTTCTCACCGTTTGGTACAACCCTGGGTCAGCATTTCTGCTGTGTGCTCTCAGGCGTCCTTGCTGTGCTCTTTGCAGCATCACTTGTCTGCAAAAAGGATGTTATTGATAGGCAGAAGTGAGGGGAAAGAAGATGTGTTGTGGTCATGTCTTGAGGGTCACGTAACCAAAGCAAAGTCAACACAGTATAGGTTAGATGTGAAGTGTCTCTATTTTTTTTTCTCTCTGTTGCTTGAACCCTGGGAGCTGTTCTGAAGGAGCACAAGCAGTACTTGGTGTTCTCAGCACTAACAAAAATCTGCAGTTCTGGGTTTTGCAGGATCTGTTCCAGCCATCCCCTTACAGCATCTTATGTAATACTGGGCTGATCGATCATTCCAGCTATAAAATAATTCTTTTGCCTTACTGTTGTATGGTGAGAAAACACCTACCTCTTGTAGCCAGTTTAATATACCCTGCAATTAATTATACATTTATTCAGCATCTTGGTGTTTGTTGACTAAAAGGCAAAAGCATCAACAAGTTTGGAAAATAACGTAGTCTAGTTCCCACTAAAAGATCTGTGGGTGCCTATCTCGTGGTGCTGCAGTTGCATCTCAAGTCTGGACTGTTGTCTTTTGACTAAATTAACAGCTTTCAAGCTGTAAGTTTCACTCTGCATTAGTTTCCATACCATTACTGCTTTTCTAGTTTTACTGTATGAGCAAAAAGGAAAATAAAGTCCACACTGAGAGATTGTTGTCCATACAAAATGAGTAATAGGGCCAAGATATATTTTCTTTATGTATGTGTTGTGCAAAGTGATGGTGAACCAAAGGCTGTGTAGCAACTGGCAAAAAAAATAGGTCTTCTAGTTTAAAGTTTCCATGGAAAAACATTAAGTATTCTAGAGGGCAAAGCTCTTCAACCTTGAGACCATTCTGTGACTCTTGATAGCCAACTGGATGTCTGTGTAGTAAAGTCCAAGTGCAGCCTGTTTCAGAAGGATTTTGGAGATGGAGAAATAAAACTTCCAAGGATTTTTGACACTAAGATTTGCCCACGTAGTCAAAGCCACTTATTAGAGTATCAGGATTGGTGGTTTGGTAGAAATGATAGAGGCATCAGTGCATCTGGAGTGATGCAAATGATGTAAAATAATGAGCAAACAAATGATGTAAAATGGGGTGACTCGGCTGTCGTTTCACACTGTAGTTTTTTAACTAGGTGGGTGGTGCTCACAAGGTGTAAATTGGTACTTTTTTTTTTAAAAAACAAGTGCAGAGTTGAATATTTCACTTAATTTCCATTAGGAAGGAGCTGGAGACAGGCAGTGCATGTGTTAGAGCCCAGATTAATTCTTCCAAGTGTCCTTTGGCTGTGTTGTGCCTGCATGTGAGATATTCTGCATGAAATTTCCAGGCAGCTCCTCAGCAGAAATGCTTTGATGTTATTCAGTGCACTAGGAGAAAATGCACAACACATCTACTGATTGAGGACTTGCAGCAATAAAGAAAGGATGTAGAAACAAGAATAAAAGAGTTTGATATGCAAGATTAATATCACTTCCCCAGTTTAAATGATCTCCATCTATCTCAAGGTATAAATTTCCATGAAGGAAAAGCATTGTCAGTGACATGAAATGAAATAACAACAAGCAGCATGAGGCATCAGTTGGAAGGGAATGATTTTTTAGTGGGATAATCTGTTAATCTGTGGACTGATGGTGATATTTTGATGATGGAAGGCTGTGCTATTTTTCCTTCTCTACCTCAAGAGCTATGACAAATCGTTATGATGACCTAGTATTCACTCTCTGTAACTGAGCCTGTATAATTCAGATGATCTTTGCTCTGTTGTCTCAGCTAGAAAATAATTTTAGAGTGATTAGATTCTCTGTCACTGGAGGCCTTTAAACCTGTCACAACCACATGAAAATGACTGTAAGATGGTTGAGAAACACGCTTCTGATTTAGCTGTTGGAACTAGAAGAACCAGCTGAAACCTCAAACCCAGCAAAACTCTGAAAAAAATGACCCACATAGTGCCAGGAGCTCTAAAATCTCTTTATACCAGAACATTCCCAAATGGGGAGGCTGTGCCTTTTGGTGCTCAGAAACGACTGAATTGTGAGAAGTTGCATTTACTTTTAATCAGTGCTACTAGCAGGACCTTTGCAGTGATTTAGAAGTAAAAAGTGCTGCTTGCATATGCCAAAATCACCTCTGCTGAGGCAGTTCTTATGCTCTGTTCCTGGACATTATGGTTAAATCAGTGACTGTTGTGTTTCCACGTCCCTGTGAGAAATAATTCATCAGCATAGCAGCCAGGAACAGAGTTTTGTGGTTTTCTGTTTCTTCCCCAGCCTTCAATATTTCACAGAAGTGGCAGCCTCCAAAAAAGGGCTGCTTGTCATGTTGCTTTTGATCTCTCCTGTGAGGTTTGTCAGATCTCTCTGCTTTGGTTTCTTGGTAACTAGTTTCTGAACAGTTGTTTTAAGTGGTATTTGTGAGGACCAGGAAATTAAACTTGTTACTTTACTCAGGGGATGGAGAGTCTGAGAGTAACAGTAAGGTAGTTGATGACTTCCAGGAACTCTGTGTTATCTTACAATCAGAGCAGCTTTTGTTTTCTTAATCTGTTCCTTTTCTTTGTCACTTGTGGGAGTTCAGTGCCATGGTTGTGTCCTACTTCCCTTTGTATTCCAGCTGAATTTTCCAGTGTGAAGTGTTTGTTTTCTTGCCTGTAGCTTTGACCCCGGCCTCCCTGGATCTCTGCTTGCCTGGATGTGTTGTACGTGCTCTGGAAAGGTCCTTGTGGCAGGAGATGGGGAGTTCAGCCTCTGCCTGTTTGCATCTCATCAGCTAGCAGGAGGAGAGGAGTACTTTTAGTGATAAAGATGATAAAGAATATAAACTGGTGTTGACCAAAATTGCTCAACTCTGGGCCACTCTGCTGCTGTGACTGTGTGTTTCCCCTTGATAGTGGTTAAACTGTGTTCTGCTGAAGCTGCAAGCTGGGCTTGTTCTCTACTTCAGGCTACCTCATTTCCCTCATTAGTCTTCATACATTTACTGCATGCCTTGTGTTTTTCCTGCTTCCTTTGCTGTGCTGACCACTGGTGTCTAGAAGGTCCCTGTGGCTCTCAGGACCCCTTGTTCTGTCACTCGCTGGCCCTCACAGTTGCTTGAGGCAGTTCTTACCCCTTCTTCACTCTGAGCCTGCTTCCCCCAGTGTTTATATCTGGGTGAGTTTGCCAAACACGCTCTTCTCACATCCCACAGCTCCAGCAGAGAGAAAATGGGCTTTTCCCTTTGGTTTCTTCTCTGTTTTGCCCAGCTGGTACTATGATTTATCCCCAAAATGTAATAGTAGGATCAGTTGGAGAGTAGGAATTTCTAATCATCGGCAGTGTTGATGAAGAAGAGGGGAAGGTGTGTAGAGGGGAGGAGTAACAAGGCAGGTTGTAACATGGGGAGAGAGGCTCTTTCTAAGTCAAGGCAGAATAGCTGTGAGGCTCTGAGTACCAGTTTTATAATGCTCACACCAGCCAAATAACTGGATTATTTCAAATACTTCTCTTTATTTTCCAGTTCTCATTATCCTGAGCAATGTTTCAGTGTTTCCATAAAACTCTTTTCTGCATTATAAGTTGCTGGAATTATTGCTGGAGTCTCAGCAAGCCTGTCACTTGGCCCATCTCCAGGCTGGAGAGTTGAATATGCCTGGTTTTGGTGCTGCCATGAGTGATGTCAGCTGTTAAATGAGTAAGTGAACAGCTTGAAACCTGTGTGAGAAGAGAAGCCACTCGTCGTGGGTCGCCTGTGGCGTGTCTTTTCTACCTGCTGTTTGTCTTGTACAAACCTCTTCTCTGAGCCTCTGGCTTAGAGCTGCTCACCATGGCTGGGAGAGGTTCCATGGCAAGGGAGAGCCCTGAATAATTTAGCAGTTGCAGCTGCATCCAGTCATTCCCTCAATTTAAATGTCACATGCTTTGTTGTTTCCTTGTTAATTTTTTATGGCTTATACATTTGCAATGTTGGGGCTTTGGGAAAAAAAACCTGGCTGCCCACGTTATGGGAACTGTGACAGGAACTGGGCAGAGGGCTGGGAGGCATCTCATGGGTGCTGGGGTCTGGGCTGAGCTCAAAAGCAGTGAGAAAGCTTCTCAGAATGGACTGCCATAGTGCTGCAGAAGGTGAGGCTCATGCAGTTTGGGGGCACTGTGTAGGTTTTGAGGTTTTGGGTTGCCTGCTCCCCCTTTGTAAAGTGTATGAGCAGCTGCTGCTGGAGTTTTGAGGGTCAATAAAAAGCTGCTGAAGTAGAAACAGATGAGAAGGCTTTTCTATTTTGTGATGGTGATGTTGCACAAGGAGGGGAAAGAAAGGGATGGACTTGAAAAGAGTGAAGGGCAGGAAGCCAAAGCTCCTGTGTTTCTGTTCTCTCATGCAAATCTCTGGAGATTATTTTAAAATAAAGGCTAAATTGAAATTTGAGCAGTGTAGAGCAGGAGCCAGGTTGAGAGAAGGTTTTTATGCTGGAATTTCTGCTGTATGAGAAGATGGTGAGTGGTGCTCTGTGTGCCCTGCACTACGAGGAGCTGCAGGGAGCATCAGCAGGGAGGTGTTTCAGGCAGTCAAGGAGGGGAGGAGAATAAGGCTAAAATCTGCCATCTCCTTCCTATTGGCAAGTAGGATGCTGTAAAAGTGTGGGCTTCCTCTGCATTAATTTCTTGTTGATGAGTTTCCACAAGAGTGTAGTAGAATAAGATGGATAACAGTATTTGCATGCTGCTCTCTCTCTCTCTCACTCATGGCTCATTTGTGGCCTTGATTTTTCTTATTGTTTTTCCTTTTTTGGGGAGTGTGTGTGTGGTTTTTCCTTTTTTGGGGAGTGTGTGTGTGGTTTTTAGACCCTTTTGCACGTCAAGGCTAAAGGAGGAGCTGTGGTGGATGTCTGTGGAAGCATCTTGCATGTACCTGGCTAAGCAGATTTGGTCAGGTGCTGTTGCAGTAACACAACTTGTGATATTTGTGGCATTAGTGGGTGTGGAAAACCTCACCGATGGGGAGGCTGCAGATGGCACTCTGTCAGCTAGCCTGGGGGCTGGAAGGTGCCAGGAGGGGTGTGTTTCAGCACTGGCTCCAGGCAGTCCTGGTGCATGGGGTGAAGCTTGTTCTGTCGTGTGGGTAGTGCTGGGAGCTTTGGTGGTGGAGCAGAGGGGGTGGAGTGCTGCCACAGCTCTATAAATAGACCCGACAGGCTAAGATCTAGGGACTAAAGATTGGGTTGCTATGGAGATTGATCTGAATCAGATTACCTGCGGGTCTGTTTTCACAGCATGGGCATGTGTGGTGCCCGTGTGGTCTCCTGTGGGCAGCAGGCTGCTTTTTAGCCCAGGGTTTGGCTGCAGCAGGGGGGAGAACACTGGGTGTGACAAGGATGGGGAAATCTGTCACTGTACCAACTGAGATCCTGAACCAGGCCTGCTTCACTCTGAGGTTTCTGTCTGCCAGGATACTTCTCTCTGTGAACTAATTCTGGTGGTGTTTTGTTGGCAACCCTGTCCACTCTACCTCCATTTTTCTATGGAGAGCTCATAGAGAGGCTCAAGATGTTTGGCTGTGTCAGTACTGTTCTCAGAAAGCAAAGAGGTGATATTCTGTAGTAGGAAAGGAAGAAATGTTTATATTCCTACCATTCTTCAGAAGGGCTTCCCAGGATGTCTTTTTGTATTACCAAAGGCCATTTTCACAAGGCATTTTCTAATGTGATTTATTCCATCCTTTCCCTCAAGCTTTATGGATAGATAGAAAGTGGAAACAGTTGGGATGCATCTGCTGTTGTATCCAAAAGGAGCTCCTAGAGTGATGCATGTGCTCCAGGGAGGATGCTTTTAGAATCTGCCTGCAGTCCTGTTCTCTACTGGCTGATTTCTTATGCTTGGAACTATCCCTGGGCATTTCACAGAACCACACCTACATTATAGACTAACCAGAGTAGATAAATATCCCATTGTCTTTCAGGCATGCTTGCAATGCTTTGAAAATGCCTCCACTTTTTTGTTTTGTGTGTGTGCCAAAGTGCTGGTAGTATCTTTTCAGGAGTCACAGCATTGGCATGCTCTGCTGCCTTGCCAAGCTGGATGGTGCCACACGAAGCAGCTGCACCAGTATAGCCAGTCCATCCAGATCTGACTGGAGAAATTGTTCCATGTTCTCTCAACCTCTGGAGAAAGGGAGGTGTTCTCAACTCAGCTGTGCTGTCATGCTTCTTCCTTATGTCAGCAGAACCACTGTAGTATCTGGATAATGGGGATAATGAGCTTGTAGAATGTTTATTTATTAGGATGTTGCATATTTTTAAGCATAAAACTACTAGCAGTGTTTAGTGTTAATATAGCTATTAAGCAGAGAAGGTGTAAAATGACTTCTGATAAATGGGGGCTGCTTCTCTGCTTCTTTAAAAGCTTAGCACAAGCAAAAGTAGTGATGTGGTACAGCAGAGATAATGGCTATAATAATTTGAAACAGACTTGGAAGAAGCAAAGTTTCAGGGGTAAAGATTCCCTAAAGATTATTAAGGTTCTAAACACAAGTCAAAGCTGCCATGAATAGTTCATATTGTGCTTCAAAGTGGGTTGCTTCCAGTTCTGCAGTGAGTTAGGTGGGGTTCCTGGCCACACAGAAGAGATTTACTGCTCCTGGGGTACTTGCACCTATTTCTCATAGCTTAGAAGATGGCTGTCTCAGCATTCTCAAGGTGTGGAATGTGAGAAAAAGAAATATAAATCAATCAGAAAGTGGGCATCCAAACTCCTGACCCTACTTGTGTTCCTTTCATTTATTCTGGTTGGTATGGATCTGGAGTTTGTAGCAAGCAGCTCACTAAGGGCAGGCATAGTGGCTGTAGATCTGATCTGAGCACAGCCTGTCTTGGCTGAGAATAAATAGAAATCCAGGACATTCCAAGGACATTTTAGAACTGAAAATTGAGTTCCTTTTGGACAGAGCTGGACATCTGGTCTTTGCAAGGCAAGCTTTCAGTGAACCAGAATTCGTGTGGCTTCTGTCCAATCATTCTTGCTGTCTCCTTCATGTCTTCCTCTTTTTTTATTTTCCCTCTTAGAAATTTATGTCCCACTGTATGCTCTTCACTCAAGTCAGTTAGTAAATTGACTTGTATGACCCTAATTTATATTCTGAAGGTATCCATGCCCTGGTGAGCTGTGCAGTATGATCCTTGTAGCAGATAAAAGCTGGAGATAATAGAAGGAAGAGGCCTTTCTGGTACCATCCTAAGCTGTGAAGATTTGCAAAGAAATCAGGGCTTAACATCTGCCTTTTGGAAAATAATCTGCTGCCTTTATATAATTTTTTTCAAGGAATGATTTAATTACCTGCTGACTATCAGACAGTTGAGTGTAAGGCTGGCCTGTCAAAGCTGGAAGCTTCTGTGTGAGGAAAATGCCTGTAAGATGAGTTAAGTTTGATGTGTTCATGTTGTTCCAACTAAATGACTTTGTTCCTCTAGCTTTGTTTCTAGAAAGGAAAGACACTTTTACAAAGACTGGAGATTCCAAAGGGTAATAGTGCTGCACCATTGGTGTCTCTCAGGACTAATGCTGCGTATCAAGTCAGACACAGATGGCTCTAAACTCATAAAAAGTCCACTGCAGTTCTTCCACCTGACCATATCTGTTCTCTGGTGCAGTGCTTTCCATGACTGTGTGTCTTTATATGAAGTTGTATTTCTGGAAGGGCTTTAAAGTGCAGAGTACCATGCAGATTGTCCTGTAAGAAGCAGTGTGACAACCTAAAACGTGGGTGTTTGGGGAAGTTTGAAGTATAGAGTAGTGCCAGTAATAGAAGTGTTGCTTTGAACACTTTTTTTGCCTTGAGTTATTGACAGGCCATGGATTAGGCTGGCTCTGGTCTTCATCTAGTCTGGGCTACTGTGCCAGGTTCTGCTGGTTGGTGAGAACTGCTGGCAGCTGCTACAGGACGTGGGCAGTGTTGGTGCTCAGCAGCCTGCTCACCATCCATAGCAGTGCTTATTTACATGATGCTGTTCTCTGACAGCTCAGACGTGTGTGCAGCAGGTTTCTCTGCTGCCCTTTGTTTTTCTCCTTGAGTTGGCAGTTTCTTCTCAAGCACTGCGTGAGGATTCAGCCTTCAAAGGGCTGGTTCCAAAGAGAAAGCACACTGCAGAAGACCTTTTCAGAAAAAACAACTTAAAAAGCTAAAGCTAGAGGAGAGGCCATCAATATCCAAAGCTGTACTATCTCAGGGTCAAGATATTCTCTGAGTTCAGGTCCAAATGCCAACGTGAAAGAAGAGGAATGAAAGTGTCTCTCAGTTGTTTGATCTTTCTGTTCTGAAGTACTTAGTGTATAAAATGTAGGAGCTAGAAGAATGCTGGCAAACCTCTGAGAAAGACACTACTTTACCTCTTTATTGACCATGGAGAAGCTGTCATCTCTAGTTCTGTGATCATATTATGTTAAATCAAATTTCCCAGATTCCCTTAGCTGCTTGCTCCTACCTTTTCTGCCTGCACAAGCATTTTTGTGGCCAGTTGGTGAACCAGGTTGTAGAAATAACCTAGTAAAAACAAGTGGTGAGGAAGAGGAGGGGAGGATGTTGGTTTTAGTCCATATCAATGCTGGAGTATGGTTCCCTGTGTAAGTGCACGAGCACTTCTGCCAGCACAGAGGAGGCACTGAGACTGCCCTGGAAGGAGGGTTTTTGGCAGAGAGGCAGGACTGTGATGCCTGTTTGTGTTGGTTTATACAGATCATCAGCTGTGGTGTCTTGATTCCAACCAACAGTAGGAAGGTGAGTTCCAGCAAATATTGATCTAATGCTCTTTAATTGCTGTCATCAGGCATCACTAAATCTCTGAAGAAACGAGAAATTGAACCAGAGGCTCACAAGTGGTGGCCCCCAGGGCTCAGTTTTGGGACCAGGCTTGTTTAACATCTTTATCAGTGGTCTGGATGAGGGGATCAAGTGCACCCTCAGTGTGTTTGGAGATGACACCAGATGGAGTGGGAGTGTTGGTCTCATCGAGGGTCCTGAGGCTCTGCAGAGGGATCTGGACAGGCTGGATTGATTGGCTGAGGTCACTTGGATGAGGTTTAACAAAGCCAAGTGCTGGGTCCTGCAGTTGGGTCACACCAACCCCAGGCAATGCTCCAGGCTTGGGGAAGTGTAGCTGGAAAGTGCCTGTTGGAAAAGGACCTGGGGGTGCTGGTGGGCAGTGACTGAACATGAGCCAGCAGTGGGACCAGGTGGCCAAGAAGGCCAGCAGCATCCTGGCCTGGGTCCGCAATGGTGTCAGCAGGAGTAAGGAAGTGATTGTGCCCCTGGACTCAGCCCTGGGGAGACCACAGCTTGAAGACTGGGTTCAGTTTTGGGCACCACAGGATAAGAAAGACATTGAGGGTCTGGAGCAGGTCCCGAGAAAGGCAATGAAGCTGTTGAGGGGTCTGGGGAACATGTCTTGTGAGGAGCAGCTGAGGGACGTGGGATTGTTCAGTCTGGAGAAGAGAAGGCTGAGGGGAGACCTTGCTACTCTCTGAAACTACCTGAAAGGAGGTCATAGGTAGGTGGATGTTGGTCTTTTCTCTGAAATGATAGCAATAGGATGAGAGGAGATAGGCTTAAGTTGTGCCAGGGGAGGTTTTGATTCAATATGAGGAAGAATTTCTTTCCTGACAGAGTGTTGAGTCATTGGCCCAGGCTGCCCAGGGGGTGGTGGAGTCACCATCCCTGGAGGCTTTCAAGGCCTGCCTGGATGTGTTCCTGGGCGATGTACTCTGGGTGATCCTGCTCTGGCAGGGGGGTTGGACTAGATGGTTTAGTGGTTGTGGTAATATTGGGTTGACAGTTGGAATCGATGATCTTAGAGGTCTTTTCCAACCTTCATGATTCTGTGATTCTGCCTCTTGCTCCAATCCAAAAAACTTAATTTTCCCAAAGAAAGCCTTTGTCCTCTTATGTGTCACTGTAATGGCCTTATTAAGAATAAGTAACCAAATAAAGGGGACTGTAAGCCCCTGCAGAATATCTGCATCAGCCTGGTCTCCCTGTGCTGCAGTAGAAATCAGAAATCTTGGAAAGTGCTCAGATCTTTTTTATGAAAAAACTGACAGAAACTTTGATCTGTGGCATCACTGGGATGCAGCTTTGGCTGTTCTGTGGACATGGGAAGCCCTGCGTTGTGTTCCTTGTGTTGATCTGCTTGGGTACTCTTCAGAAGATGGTAGGGTTTTGATGGAGAACTTCATCTGGCATACCCTCAGTGGCTTCCCTGTAGAACTGGGGAAAATGTGTAATGAGTTGCAGTCATCAGAGATGTTCTTCAGGCTAGAGAATAGGAGAAGAGCCACAGGCTATGGCCAAATTCATCAGAGGTGTTCTTCAGGCTGGAGAATAGAAGAGCCACAGGCTATGGCCAAATTAATGAGAGGTAAGTTAAGGTTGTGGTCTTGGAGCTTCTCAGTTCCTCAACAGCCATTGAATATGTTTTTATTCCATTGTAAGTCCATTTTACTTTGTCCATCTTCTCTGAAGGGTGAGATAGTCTCTGTTCTAGAGGAAGAACCCATGTTTGGTTACCACAGAGTAACAGGAGTTCCTCAGAGTCATACTTCTGGGTTATCTCATGGGAACTTATTCCTGCGCTCGTATCTGCAACTGAGCAGTGACTTCCTGTAAGAGTTCTGGGTAAAGCTGTTTAGAAAGAAAACATATAAAGTAATTCTACAGTTTGAAGGCAAAAAGATCCACTTGATCAT
>NW_008611410.1:0-149633 GCF_000691845.1 Merops nubicus
CCTCCACCTCGGCATCGCCCACCCGGCCCCGCAGCTCCGTGTCCCTCTCCTGGAGCACGGCAAACGTGTGGGCACAGAGCTCAGCAGTGGGTGGCAGAGCAGGGTGGAGGGTAACGCTAGAGTAGAGCGAGCTTTTGAAGTCAAGCTCTGCTTTATTTTTATCATTATTAATTAATTCCTAGATTGAAAGTCCTTCTAGAGGCCCCAAATGGATTCTCTCTACCACATCCCTGAGCAAAGATTTTGGGATCAAGCCTCGCTCTTGAAAGCCCTTCTACATGTAAGCAGAAGACCCCACGTGCTGGCCCCTCACTCCTCAAGGCCCTGGGCAGGGACCACCGTGGGCACCACCACCTCAGGAGACCCACGCCTGCCTGCCCCCAGGGTTGCAGCTGAGCTCAGCACCCCATGGAACCCCTTTCTCCTAGGAAGAAAAGCTTTGGAAAATGAGCCTGCTCCAAAAAAAAACCACCCACAGCTCCAGAAATGGAGCTGAAACAGAGCCCACTGCCACCAGCAAGGCTCATCCCCATCAGGGATGGAAGAGATGAAAAGCAGAACACCGAGGAGGCCGTGTGTGGCCGTGGCCCTGGATGTGACATCCTTTGAAGCTGCAGTTTTATCAGCTCCAGGGTGGCTGAATCCATCCAAGATCCAGGCACTGCAGCGAGGAGCTAACCATGGATATTACTGGGTGCCCAGACTGGACAACCTGGGCTAATAATACGAAACACTGGGGGTGGGTTTGTGGTTGCTGCCCACTTTTCAGGCCTGGGAATGGCTACCATTGGGCATGGAAAGCAAACTTGCTGCCAAACCCATGAGCCGAGCAGTAAAAGCCACTTCCAGGCACAACAAGCAGTTAGGAATTATTAGAATTACTAATATTTTTGCTGCTGAACATGCCAAGTATCAATGTGCCACTGTGCCACATGCTACTGAGCCATACAAAGTGTTCCTTTCCTGAGAGGATGGACAGCCCGTGTCCCCTGGGACCCTTGCTATGGTGACAGTGAGAACACCTCCAGCCCAGGACCTCCAACCACCAGAAGCTGATTGATCACCTCCTGCTGTTTACATCTTGAACTTTCTGGGAAATGACGTTGGCACAAAAACCTCTCTGAGTCTCATTTACTACTGCAGCACAGAAAATTAATCCATTATAATGGAGGCTGGAAACCTTGGACTTCCCCACTTTGGTAGAAAATCTCATTAAGTCTCATTCATTCTATTTCATAAAAACATCATGTAACCAACTGGTTTTCTCCAAGCCCCATTGTGCAATAAAATTGCCCTGGGACAGCACCAGGCAGTTGAGTAACTCGGGCAGGTACTTCATTGACTGCATCATTTGGGATTGCACGTGCAGAAGAGCAGCTCACCCAACGACCTGTCTCAGCCCAGCATCCCCCTTATGACAGGCACCAAAAAGGGACACGTTGGGAACAAAATTAGAGAGGGCAAGCCCCTGGGGACGTGGCTTTGTGTGGAAGTGCCCCTGGAGCACTTTGTCCTCCCCAAAGCTGCGGTGGCCCCGTTCATTTTCTGCATGTCCAGTCAGGGAGTCTATTTTCTCCTCCTGCCAACGGGGAAGAGTCACGTAGTGCCTCGGATTTGAAAGTAATCCGATGAACTAGGCAGGCGGTGGCAGGAACAAGAAGGTCTTCCAGAGTTTTCTTCATCTTTATCAGCCTCTGGAAGTCCTTGTTCGTGGATCTACAGGGAATCTCTGTGTTCAGGTAGCAGCCGCAGTCATCAAGAAAGCTGAGTATCTTTGAATTTCCTTCTGATTTTCCAGGCTAAACTTGAATCTGAATTCCCAGGCTGAACAGAAGGGAAATTATTTATATTTTATTTGTTAGCTCTTCTGCATTTTAGATAAAAATTTCAGTAAACGTGTAAGGAAGTGACAGCAGAAGCCTGTATAAAGCAGTGTCACCCAGCCGTGCCAATGCCCTCGCCAGGCACATCCTCTCCTGGCTGGCTGCTGCTGGAGATCACGTTCACAGGCAGCGCAAAGAAGCTTGAAGTCAGATTGTGGCACCAAAAAGGAATCATTTTAGATGAAAAGAGTCAGTTCACAGCGAAGCTACATAATAAAGAGAAATGTTTTTTTTTTTTCTGTGAGAGCTTTTTTAGAGCAGGTAGTAAAAGAAGAGAAGTAGGAGAGTGGGAGCCATTGAGAACTCAAGTGCTGGTCTGACAGCAGGACGAGGAGCACAATCCACTCTCACAGCCTTGGCAAATAACAGTAATGCCCAAATATTAGATTGCACTTGTCATAAACTACAGGTCCCGTGCCCGAGCTCAAAGTTGGTGTCCTGCACTGTGCACGGGGACACAGCAAGGGCCAAGGAAGTGCCTTGCACCGAAGCAGTCACAAAGCCAAGAGGCACCACCAAACCCTGGCCAGCCCCCACGGCTGCTGCCTGATGCTGATTTTACTGGTACACCTCCAAAGTCCTTCCTCTGCTGGAACTACAGTAAGAGCACGAAGACATCGATGGAAAGTATGGAGGAAGGCTGGAACAAGGATGCTGAGCTCCCTCCTCTCCACGCACACTTCTCACCAGCCCCCACTGGGGGGCAAATCCCTCCCCAAGACCCCTCTAAGCTCTCCCATCCCTGCTCCATCCCTTTGCCTCCCCTTCCCTGGCCAAGCAAGAGGGTGAGCAGTGCTCTTTGCCCTTCCCACCTTGGTGAAACGTGTAGCCGGGGTGGGCTGAGGTCCCGGGGCACACATCATTCTCCTGGCAGGAAGGCTCCTCGGTGATAAGCACAGCCCAAGGAGAACCCCTGTGCCAGGACAGCCCAAAGCCAGCACAGGGTTAGGCTGACTGACGTCACCTGCTCTGTCACACGCCCTGCCAGCAGCGGGGCTCTCACTGGTGGGCACGTTGATAACAAGATCAAAGGCTTGCGAGTATTTCAACAGAAGTGCTGGGAACAGTCTTGATCAAAATAAGAGGAAGGCCCTGTATACAGAAGACGTGAGAGGTTTGCAACCCACATGTGAACCTTTGAAGTTATTCTGCCTTTTTTTTTTTTCATAAACTAGTTTAACATCATTAGTTTAAGAGGTATGAAGCCAATCAGCTGTAGAATCTCCCTGCGTACTGCGAGCACAGAGTGTTACCCACACGCAGACACTGCAGTGGGGGAAAAAAGAACTGCCAGAGATGCTCAAAAATAAGACAAGAAAACACACAATTAGTTCTATGGGATTTGAAGTTCGTTTCATAACCCGACGTACTTTTGTTACTGGCTATTGCCAGATAAGTCTGATACGTTTTCTCTGCCTATAATCCTTTTAACATTTCCAGTCCCCCCTGCAGACTTCGTGCCTTGATGTTTTGTTCAGCACACTCCCTGCTATCTGCACACGCTTGGCCGGATTTTTTAGACTTAAAAGGGGCACCGTGTCAGCATCAACCGTTCTCTGAGAGCTGATAAAACACACACAAGCACTTTGCTATCTATTAACATTTCTGAACTGCTTCCTTCACCTGCAAGGAGCAGGGATTGAAAAGAGGGTGGGGGCAAAAGAGGCAAATGAGGATATTTATGACCAACTTCCCACGACTTATTATTTTCCACAACCCCTTCCTCATTATGCACAAATTAGACGTTGCTTTCTCTGCTAACTTCTTGTTGAAATAACCAGTAGGAGACCAGGTCTACCAGACCTCTGATGGGCAACTGCTTGCCCAGATGTGTGCCACTGGGATGGGAGCACGGGGTGCAAACACCACGGCTAGGACACGCAGCCCTGCTGTGTGCTCGCTAGTCCCAGCAGCTGAGCTCTTCACAGGCAACACTGAACCCAAATTTTACCCTTGAAAGAAACATTTAAGACCTATGGAATTTTTTTGGCTAAATATGGATTCTTTTTTGGTGAAAAATTGAGCACTGCTGTGGCTGCTGGGGACAGATCTGTGATGCCATGGCGGAGGCACTGAGTGTGGTCCTCGTGTCAGGACCAGGTGATAACTCCCTAGAGAACCCCATTCAGGGCCACATTCCTCCTTGCTCCATCCCTGCTCACTGCTTCTGCTAGGCACAATATTGATTCATTGCTTCATGTATAGTATACATGTGTCAAGGAGATTCTGAATCTGAAGTGCTTTAAAGCCCAGTTTTCTCTGGGATTCTCCATGCATTAATCCCATGAGAGCTCTTATGGAATGACTTTTAGACACTCCACCACGCAAACTGCCCAGCTTTACACAACTGCTTGTAGGTGTCCATCACCCTGAGAGGGCTAAATCCCCCCTGCTCCTTGCAGAATTCGTGGCAGTTTGCTAAAAGCATGGACAGATAACATGCCTGTGGCAGCTCGGATCTTTATCTGCCAAATGGGTTCAGATTTAAGAACTTCCCTTCAAATTTGGGGTGGTTCAGATCCACCTACACGTATAGTCATCCTGCCCACCCTGTGCTCCCACTGTGCCCTGGCTTAGAAAGAGCTTGGCAGCAAGAACCTGGCACGTCAGGATCAGCAGGAGGACGGAGCAGAAACACGGGGAGGTGACGGGAGTGTCAGTGCTAGCAAGGCCTGAAGTAGATTCCATCCTATTTTTTTTCATGGAAACAGGAACATTTTTTCCATGCATGCTCAGGGAAGTCCTCCTGCAAGCCCAGAGCAAGCGGGGCATGCTGGCTCCTGCTCCTCAAAGGCTGGACACTCCTCAGAGAGAGCATGGCCAGCTTGGGAACGAGTCGGGTCTGATGGTATCTTGGCAGGACTGTGGAGGAAGTGAAATATATGATGTGTTACTAGCCTGAACTGATGTGATTTGATTCTGCAATATAATCCTTTTTGTTTTCTGGCTGGCTCCTATAGCTGTGTAAAAATGGTTACTTAAAAACTCAACTAAGTATGAAGCGTACTCACTGCAAATCTCAGCGAGGAAAGGAAATCCAAATGTTTTGAGTTTAACTATTAAACATAGTTTCCAGCTAGTGTGCTCAGAATTTGAAATTAAACAAATGAAAGAAACATGTTTCAATGGTTTTATGTAGGCAATAATGTCATTAACAGGAAATAAAGAAATTGGGCTTTGCAGCTGCAGCATGAAATTTAACCCTTCCATGCAGCAGGGTGCTTGCTGGGCTGGCACAGCACATTTTGACCCCTGCCTGCTACTGGGCACCCCACACAGACAGCAGGACCCTGAATACCCCGAGTCACACAGCCCTTAAAGGATGAGGATAATGGAAAAAGCAGGAGGAGAGACAACGGTTAGGACTGAACAGGCTTTCCTGACTAGTGGAAAACTTTTAGATCACAAAGTCAAATAAAACTCTTCGCTTCCAGGGGGTTTAAAAAAACCCCAAACCCTTTATGCACAGGTATTTTTAAGGTTCACTGTCAAACCTGAGTATCCTAAAATTAAACCTGCTTGGGTTTGTTTCTGCTTGTCGATTCAATTCTCAGTATCCAGGAGGATGGGGAAGGGTGAGAGACTCCAGCCCTCGTGGTGCTGTCAGGAGCTGGATGATGCCCCCAGCCTGCCTCTCACAAGCTGGGCCAGTACTGAGCCACAAAAAGAACCTTTTTTTTAAGAATTCCTGTCTTTCCAGGTGTGAAATACAGACTGGGGAATGAGAAAGCCTCATCCCCATGTTGCCCACTGGGTCCTCAGATGCAGACCCACCCCCTAAAGCCACTGGAGCTCCCTGTACATAGTTGCACAACCAAGTCCCATCTCTGAGCCACCTGGATGCTGGAAACAGCACTGAGAAGAATATCCCCAGTGTCTGTCAGACAGAGGGGACAACAACCAGAGAGGAAACCAGAAGGCAGATGTGTTTTTAGTTAAAAGAGGAAACAATGGATAGCTAATTCAATAATAATAATAAATAAAAGAACATACACCTGGCAAGGGACTTGCCATCATGTGGGGAAAACCAGCACAGTCCCCCAGAAGACAACAAATGCCCTTTGGTTGGATTTCTCCTTCACAAAAGCCACTGCTGGCAGGTTGATGGAGACACCAAGTACTGAGGTTATCTCATTGCCTTGAGTTGAAGGAAAAGCCCTAAAGGTTGCCTCTCATGTACCCCTTTGGTCAAACCAGCAACTGAGTGGCTGTTAGGATTTGTGCTGTAGGACCTCACCCTCCACATCAGGACCATTTACACAATTCTTGACATAATTTTCTAGAACCAGAAATAAATTCATTGTGCTTTTTGGGTGCAACACACACCCAGCTACCACCTTGTACCTCTGGAGGGGCAGCAACATCCAGAAACACGCTGGTTACCATGGGGCTCTCCTGCTTTCAAGCCAACACCTGGATGCTGCTTGGGAGAGTTTTGCCTGGGTGCTGTGACACTGGGCCTGTCAAGCTCTTTTTTTTTTCCCAAAATACAAAGTTTTGGTACCATTTCATCTAGTATCAGATTGTACTGCTCCTCCTTCCAGTTTATCTACATTTTTGTTTTAGTAGATCACATCTCTCTCTGCCAAAGCCCTACTGAGGGTATGAAGAGGTGTCTTCTTCCACTGTGGGCAGCTCCACCATAATCCTTTCAAAAAAGGTTAAAAAATTAATGTTGGCATCTTTGCTTCCCCTTTTCATTAAACGTTGAGGTCAGCCTCTCCAGACTAGACCCCAAAAATGGCTGTTTGGACACACATTTCATTAAGAGTCATTAACAGTTCTTTCTGTTTGTTTGGTAGAAATCATTGTGCTGTGGGAGAGACCATCAAAACATTATTTTTATCTTTACTCCTTTTCCTACTTATGCTTTCCAATAGAAGAAAAATTAAGGTTGGCATCTTTGCTTCCCCTTTTCATCAAACGCTAGGGAAGCTCAGTAAGTGTGAGGTCAGCCTCTCCAGACTAGACCCCAAAAATGGCTGTTTGGACACACATTTCATTAAGAGTCATTAACAGTTCTTTCTGTTTGTTTGGTAGAAATCATTGTGCTGTGGGAGAGACCATCAAAACATTATTTTTATCTTTACTCCTTTTCCTACTTATGCTTTCCAATAGAAGCCTGGAAATCATTTACCCAGTATCCTTTTTCCCCACAAGAAACTGGGGGGACTGGGAACCTTGTTACATCACTGAAAATTAGGAGAAACTGAAGTGCTATTAAAGCACATCTCCACTTCTGCAGTCCCCAGCTGAACCCAGGTTCTGGGCTGCTCCCTCTCTTCCTAGGGTGCCTGAAATGAAGACATGGGGTTAGTTTTTCCTTTGAGAGCAAATCTAACTCAATTCTCCTGTTATCTTAAGAACATATTCCTGGCCACATCCAGAGCCCCTGGCAGGATGGTGGCCATGGCAGAAAGCACCAAGGGGACCAGGAGGTTCCTGTCCCCTCCCAAGTCCCAGATGCACCTTCCTGGGGTGAGTTTGCTCTGTAATGGGAACATTTCCACCTGGGGGAAGCCCTAAAATCACCTAGAGAGCAGTAAAAGCTGAAACCCCCCATGGCTAATGCAAAGTCAGGTTGTGAGGGCTACAGGACAACTACACTGCTGCAGCATTTCAAATCTATAAAAATATCAGTTCTGATGGTCTTGTTAATGATATTATGGGTCTGTTTACCTCTGTGGCTGTAACTCCCATTAATATAGATGAGAGCTTCCACAGGAGCCCCTTGCCAGCTGAAAGGAGAGTGCTGCTGTTGTCTTACCCACGTGTGGAGGGTTTTGCTTGGGAATAGCCCTACAGAAACAGAGCTGTGCACCACTGGGGGTGACAAAGATCCCCACTTGCCTGCCTGGTTGGTTAAATTACAGGAGCACTGCCGTGATGTGTCTCCCATTGGAGTGGGTTGGGAATGATGGTCAGGAAAATGGGGCACCTCCTGCTCCGTGGGATGCCCATCCCTGGGATGGCATGGCCTGGGTGGCAGCTCCAGTGGGCAAGGGTAGAAACAAACTGGTGAGAGAGGCAGAGATTTCTGAGCACATCTTGTACAGAGCCAGATCTGCAAATCAGGGCTTGCCTTGGGAATTGGTAACACATGTTTTAGTGCTGGGTCCCATTTACCTGCCCCCTCCGTGCAACTGATAACAGACTCATTACAAACACAACTGCTGAAATAACTCCTTATTATTCTAGCCAGAACTTTGGACAATAATGTAAATTGCATAGATTTAACCATTGTCATTTCATTACACAGGGAACGTACCTAACATGAGAACAGGGAGAACAGCTTAGATTAAACTGATTTCCATTCATAAAGAATGTAGCATCAGTGCAGGCTAAAAATGAAGTTAATACATCTAAAAGCCTGCAGTTTCCACAAGCCTATACATGTTCACATCTGCTGTTGAAGAGAACACAGATACTGAGAGTCTGTTGTGAACACCAGACAACACTGGAGATGTTGATCTGTCACATGTGGCTGCAGATAAAGTGACAAAAACCTGGGGGTCAGGTGCCTGGGGTTAATCAGCACCCAGCCCTCGCCTTCAACAGTTCTCCTAAAGCCACCGTGCTCCAGAGCCACTGCAGGTTTGGCTCAGTCTTGCCAAGCCAGGGGGGTTTTGAGCTAGGGTTGGCTCTTGTGGGAGGGCCACTGAACAGCTTAAACACCCTGGGCTCACACCCAGCCCTTCGTCCTGCAGTGCACTAAACCCCACCTGCCCAGCACATCTCTCTGCTTCACACTGACACAGAGCAGGAAGGATTCCACCAGCCCAAAACCTGCGGCACGCCACTATAAACCAGTAAGAAGAAATGAAAATCCAAGCAATTTTCCTTCTCTTGATGACTCTACAGAGGCTGAAGCAGCTGGGGAGGTTCTCCCTGACTGCTTGGAGCTGCCTGGAGCCTGGACATCAGGCTGAGGTGGCAGCAGAGGGGAGCTGGGATGTGGTTTTTGGCAGCGGGGACAGCCCGTTTCCTTGGGCCACCCCCTTCATTGTGCATGCTTCGTGCATTAGCTCAGGGAACTCACCCAGTTAAAAATAACTCTCCCCTGCACAAAAAATAGACAAAGAAAAAGGCTATTTATAGCCCGGATCAATTCCTGGGGCTGATGCACCCTGCGGCCCCAGGAGTGGGGGCAAGGCACCAGCAGCTGGGCAGCTGCCCGGGGTGCCTGTGGGCACCTCCCCTGCCACAGCGGGGGACACCCCTGAGCTGTAAAACAGCCTGACATCCACAGATGACTTTTTTTTTTCCCTGTAACTATCAGGGTTTGGAGATGGGAGGACTCTTGGGTGCTTTTCTAATTTGGATTTTAGTTCATATGTTTTCAGTTTCTGAGTGTATTTTTTACGTTTACCTCGCGTGGCTCCCCTCCCAGCTGAGTCAGGGCTGTTCCTTTATGTGCTGTTTCCAAATTCTTGGGTTTAAATGCCTCATAAATGCCTCATACATAGACAGCAGAAGGCCAGCTCCAAACGCCCAAAGAGAAACGGACAATTAGCCAAACTTTTTGATAAAACTCCAGGAGAATTATCCATCCACCCCAGCAGACGAGTTTATGGATAAAGAGAGTTGGGATAACATAGATACAATTTTTTTCCATGTTGTTTTTTGTTTTGACTTCTTTGGGATCATTCAAAGGGAGGTTCAGACTTTGATCTTCTCTATTGGCAATATTTTTTTTCATCTGAGTTTTTATAGTTTGAGCAGAGATGTTACATACTTGCAACAGAGACTATCAATATGATGTGGGTCTGAACAAAAAACCTGGTGTCAGGTTCTCCATTTGGAGTGTTACCTCAAGCTTTGAAGTTCGTAATGATTCAAAAGCATCTAGAGCTGCTACAAATGTTAATAAAATTAAAGCCATCTGAAAGTGAGGCTTGCATGTGCCTTTGAAAGTAGGTCTGTGATCAGTTATTACCCTCAATTACCTTGTTGTCCACTCTTTTAGCTCGAGGTTAAACTCTTAACACTTTGCTTTGAAGTGGTTATCCTTTTATCTATGACCGGACTGAGGAATTTAAGGGCAATAATCAATGAGAGCTTCATAAGAATAAAGGGGAGACAAGGCAAGGAAAATAGGTGTGAATGTTCCCTTAACGGCTGGCTGGGGTTCTGGAGGGGCTGGGAGGGACACTGAGCTCCGGCCAGCATCCTTCAGGAAAAAAACAAAAAAAAGAAAGAAAAAAGAAGGAAAGAAAGAGGGGGGAAAAGGAGGGAACAAAAGAAAGAAAGAAGGAGCCCCAGCAGTTTCCAAATCACTGCTAAAAATAAAGCAAAAGCCCTAATTCAGGGTGGGGCTGGGAGTGGGGAGAGCACGGCGAGGTGAAGCCCTCATCAAAGGCACGGAGATACGATTAAAGTATTGCCTTAATCACGGCTTTGATGTCCACCGTGGCACCTCACCCTGCCGAGCCCCAGCAGGGATGGAGATGGGGCAGGTGTCCCCACACCGGGGTCCCACCGCTCCCCAAGGCCGCCAGCAGCGACCCCCACCCCAAAGCGAGTCCTTCCCAGCGCAGGATGCCCCAGCGAGGAGGTCCCTGCCCTCGCCCACCAGCAGCAGCATCTCTGGACCTGCCTCCCAAAAGGTCCTCAGCACCCCCTCGCCCTCCCTCCAGCTCCCCAAACCCACCACAAAGCCACGGCGGAGGCAGGAGCCCCTTTGTGGAGGAAGGGGCCCGGGGAAGGGGGCTCAGGGAAGTCACCAGCTGCTCGCTGGGGCTCGCCCACTGCCTGCCAGCGAGGATGCTGGTGACATCCCCTGTCACACCCCCCGAGGACTCCAGCACACCACCCAGCACTTTCCCCGTGGAAAAGCAGCCAACCTCCACTTTCACTCTGTCTGGAGAAAACTGCTCTAATATTCCTTGCCAATTTTTTTTTAAATTTTCATATTTTTTTTTCAATCCAGGGTGCCTAAAGCAAGGTGTTGAAACGCACGTCGGGTTTGGCAGGGGGATGGAGCCCAAATGGGCTGGTTCTCTGAAGTCCTGAGCACAACCTACACCACCATCCAAGCCAGAGCAGCGTGTGCTCAGCATCTCTGAACATCACACCGCTCCGCTTTGATCCCCTGCCAGCCTTTGGATCTGCATGGCTAATTTAAGGTGCTTGGGTTGGAAAACGTTGACAATTATTATTGTTACTCTAAAATTAAATCAGTGCTTAATTATCGAAATGGATGGTAACTTCAAGTGGCATTTTCAAAAGAGCCTAAGGGAGTCAGAAGGAGATTTTCAAAGGCAGTTTGATGTCTCAGGGCCATGTCTACCTCCTCGTACCTGCAGTTTCTTACTGACCTTTTGAAGGCCAGCCAAGAGATGCTGAGGTCTCTTGACGGAGAAGATACAAGGTGGACCTGAAACCATGAGCACAGACCAAAGTCTCCAGCCCTCCAAATGCACTTGGCTAATGCACAGTGAAAAATCAATTGGCTTTGGGTGCCTAATTCTCCTATAATCCTTTAGATAATCCCAGCTTTAAGCTTTCAGATACTGATGGGGAAAAGAAAAAAAAAAAAAAAGAAGAAAATAAATTTGTGCAAATAGAATAGAAAACAAACATATATTTCATATAACTTTCAGATACTCTGAACTTAATATGAAGGAGGTTGAGGACAATAGCAATAAAATGTTGCTCAAGAGAGAGTAAAGGCACCGAGACCATGAAGCCCCAGGCTGAGAACACTGTTTCGTAATTAAGGTAGCCTCCAGACAACAATTGTCACACGCAGGCATTGCTCAAGGACCCAACCATTATTGCTTTCATTATAATTTTTTCAGGAGAGGATCTTTTTCTGGCTTGGCTCCACCTTCATTCAGAGCTCCTAGTGGCCCCAGTCGCTAACGAGAAGGCGTTGATTGAGAAATGCTAATGACAGCCTCCACGGGATGCCAGGGAGCGTGCCCTGCCCTGCCAGGGGTGGCCGTGGAGCGGGCTCCTGGCACCACGGATCCGGACCACGAGGTCTGGTGAAAGAGGAGACACCAGCCACGGACATCAAATGCCCCGTCGGGGATGAGGAAACCTCTGAGAGCACTGCAGCAAGACCTGCATCGCCGAGCTCGTGGAGAGAGGGAGGGCACGGCTGGCACCCCACGAGGATGCTGCTGCTGCCACAGCCCGGACTGGGGGTTGTTTGCTGGTTAAATAGGGTCCTGCTGGCCTCTGTGCATCTAACCAGCTGAAAAAGGACCGGCAGGAAGGATTTTCCAAAGAAAACTGAGCTGACTTTAAAACCACCCCGATAAACCTTATATTGCAACCAAATAGTTTCGGTTTTTGAGAGCTGCAATACAAGGTGGGAGCTGTAGTTTGTGTCTCTCAAGCCCTTCTCTCTTCCCTAGCCCTAGATTGCATCTCCCACAAAAGGTTGGGCATCATGCTTGGAGGAGAGTGTGGGGAGCAGAGGAGCACACGTGTGGCTGGGAAATAGCAGCACTGGGCATCCCACCCCACGGCACCTGCGACGGATCACTGCTGCTCCTCAGAATTTACACACTCTGGGTTTGGGCTGAAACTGGCCCTGGAGTTTCAGCTTTGCCACAGAAGGGGAAAAAAACATGAATTAGAAACTCCCATCTGTCTGTTTGTAGAAAATCTGATTTCCCATCAAAAACCAGATTTGACTGAAAAATTTCAGTTGGTGGTAATGACCCCATCTGGTCCTGAGTGAATCTTGTTGGAGTGGCAGGATTGACTCCCCTCAGCTGACGTTCCCCTGAGCATGACTGTGCCTGTCTGCACTTAACTGCTGACCTATCTTAATCATCCTTGTAATTAATATGCTGGAGCAAAGTCATGTTCCAACACGGCCTAATTTTCTAGTGAAGACAAGTGCCAAGAAGGATTAGAAACAAAAGGGAACACCCTGGGATGGCTTCCTCATACACAGAGCCACCGTGGGTCATTGGTCCTCTACCTCTAGGGCCCTTCATGCATGAACCCAGGAGGACCCATCCCAGGTAATTCCCAGCTAAGCAGAGATCCCAAATTGTGGTGGCGAGCCACTCGCTCCTGCTCCAGCTGCTCTGATGTTTGGCCAATGATCAGCACCTGGATACTCAGGCAAGAGGGAAATCATGGAAGAAGGTCATGAAAGAAGAAACACTTTCTAGTCCTGTTTGCTTCTGTAATAACACTTCTGGTCGACAGCATGCCTGGAGATGATTTGGGCACAACCCAGCTCTTGGGGAGCCTCCTTGGCCACTGGGAATCCCCCTTGGCCACTGGGAATCCCATCTGGCTGTGTCGTGGGGAGCACGAGCTCATCCCATGGAGGGCTGAGCCCCATAGGATGGGGCTGGTTGCAGCAACACACCCACTTGCCCTATGATTATTTAATATCCTTTTTCCAGCTCACCATTGAAGAATGGAGTCAAATACCCCAGAGGAGATTGCTTTGCTCTAAAACACCCCAATCCCTCTGCAAAGTGGTGGAGGTGGCCGAGCACAGCCCACTGTGCAGCTCTGCTCCTTCCCTGTCCCGAGCCCCTGATAAATGCAGGGGGATTTTTCCTCCCAGGGGGCTGGGACAGACTCAGGCAAAGGCTGCTCGGGTGCCTGCACCCCAGGGAGCTGCTGCTGGGCTGACACGTGGACAAGCCCCATCTGGGTCCTCCCCCAGACCCAGGCAAAGCTCCCAGCAAGGGGACCAGCCTCCTTAATCCTTCAGAGGGCAGAAAAAACAGTGCCACCAGAAGACCACATACTCAGAGAGGTGGTGCCTGGAGCTGCAGGACCTCTCCCCATCCCAGCCCCATCACACCACCATGAAGGGGGGGCTCAGTGTAGCAGCAGCTTCCTACAGCCAGAGAGGAGTCACAAGCTAATGAAAATCAATCAAGTTCTTTTAAAGCTTTAATTCATTTTCTCCTTCCCCCCCAAGATAAATGGTTCTCTCCTGTGTTTCCATCTTGATCCCCACACACTCCTCCTCCAGAACTTTTCACTAATCTGTTTTCATAGATTATATGAGGTCTTCCCTTTTTCTCCCTCCATCAGGTTTAAGAGAGAAGGCAGATAACAAGAGAAAGCAACTCCCCTCCCCATGTTTTACCCATTTCTCTAATGTATCACCCCAAAAGCTGCCCTGGTCACCGTGCCATGTGTGTACTGGGGCAGACTGGTCCCACTGCAGCCTCTCCTTACTCTGACACATGACCCACCACCACCACTTAAACCGAATCTCCCAGCTCAGGTGTCCCTTGCCTTTAAAAGCACAGGAGGTGATCCCAGGCTCCTGCAAAACATCCTCCTCTCCCGGGGGGAGCCAGGGCTGGGCAAAACCTGGCTGGGTCCCCCCAGAACGGTGGGGTGGGGAGAAGAGGCCATGGCGAGGTTTTGTGACTCTGAAGAGTTGGCAAATCCCCGGATAAAAGGGAAAATATGTTCACAATAAATAACACTGAAGTAACACGTTGCGAAATATTTACTCCCTCGGAAAGGCGGCTGTTTGCTCTCAGAGGAGCTGCTATCTGATCCTCTGCCAAACGGCGCCCAACGGCTGCAAAAGAGACTTTCCTGCGGTCGGGGAGAGAAAACCAGGTGCCCAAAAGTGCAACGACTGTGTGTGCAGGGGCACGCGTGTGGAGGGGCAGACGTGCACCGAGCCTCAGGGCTCGCCAGGCCCACCAGTGCTTCTGCAAAGACACCGTCGAGCTGGAACTTTAATTTTAGTACAGCTAATCACATGTCGGCGTTGAGACTGGGGGAAGGAGAAGAGAGGGAGCAAAAAGAAAGAGGTGTTGATAAAATACTTGTTAGAAAGAAAATTGGATTAGTGGTGCCATTCTGGCCATGAAGTTCTTTGAGCTAGAGAAAAGAAAATAATAATCTTGTTCGTTTTTTACCCCCCCCTTCTCTCTGCAGCCCACAGAAGGCCTCACAGCCAAAACATCAGTCCTTCTAATCTTATTTTCTTTTTTCTAGCATGTATTTTATTAACCCCTTTTCTCATTTAACTACTTTGAATAGCTCAGTGGGTAACATCCTTCTTAGAAAGTGAAAACCTCCTTGGAGATGTGGTGCAAGAAGAGAAATGCAGACAAACTTCCAGCTCCTGCACTCGGAAGAAAAGCCCCTTCTGTAATCCCCTCTGGTGAATCCCAACATTGTACCCCGAGGTCGCCGCGGGTTCCAGGTGCCCTCTTTGGAGCAGGGACAATTGGGGAATTTATCTGCTGCCATGCCAGGAGATCGTTCCCAGCTCTGTGAGCTCCGTGGACGCGGGGCAGAGAGTAGAAAATAAATAAATGGCTGTGCAGTTGTGGGGAAAGCATGTGCCTGCGCACGGCAGGCGAGGATGAAGCTGGGCACTCTCAATCACCTTTTGCTGCAGCCTCCCTCGCCAGCTACTGACCACGTACAACGAGATCCCCCAGCATGGGCTGGGGGCACAGGGCAGAGAGCCCAGCACCCCTGTGCCAGGGCTGGTGGGGGCTCTGGGCACCCTGCTGTGGGTGGCACAGGGGCTTTGAGTGACCTTATCCCTACCAGCCCAAAGCAATACCCAATTTGTGTCCTCTTACACCCATGGCAGGGTTTTGCACGCCAAGTAAGACATGATCCTCTCGGAAAGCTCAGGGGCCAGACTTCCCTCCATTCAACAGTGACAGAAACATGGCCAAAAGAAAAAACACCCCACAATTAAAACATCAAATCCAACAGAGATAGTCCTGCCCTGCGCTGCTGTTAAGTGAGAACAGAGATTTGGCCTGGCCATAAAGAAAATACCAGCTCCAGAGAGCTTGGCTGCTGCCTCCTTCCCTGCGAGCAGCAAACCTTCCTGGGAGAGGAGAGCAGAGGGAGCAGGATCCAGCCCCGTGCGATATTTGTGTGTTATTTTCCTTGACAGCTGTGGTGCATAGTGGTAAGTGCATGTTTAATTCATTCACAATTTATGGTGTAATGAGAACAATGAATGTGTCTGAGGGAATAATTGCTTCACGGCGGGGATGCTGGAGAGTTCAAGTTGGTTGGCACCTGGACTTTGAATCGGGGCTGGCGGGGATTGGCTCCGCCGGCCCCACAATAGCGCCGATAACAAAGCTGCCGGCCATGGGGAGGGGGTTCAAAGTCACCCCACGCCCCCGGCCGAGCTGCGAGAGCCTCTCACCGGGGCAGGAGAGGCTGGATCCCAGCCCCGTTCAACCCGCCTGGCCCCGTTTGCTGGGCACCCAGCGAGTGGCTGCCTTTTTTCAACCTGCATTTACAAGGGAATTTTGCTGGGCTGCAAATCCGTGACTCTCGAAAACCAGCGCTTCCCCCTACCCTGTCCCCTCTAAGGCTCCTTCACCACTCAGTCCTGGCCATGTCTAGCAAACCCCTCCTTTTGTTGGGGGTGTAGAGAGGGGGTTGACCCTTTCCAATGTCCTCAGCAGCCACATGGAGTTTTGGAGGCCCCAGAGGTCAAGAGCATCCATATGGAGGGCCCAGGAGCTCCGTGCGTCTCCCAGCTGTCCCCACGGCAGCTGTGCTCGCAGCCCCCGAACAAAGCTCATTAGGGGGCTCGTCGGGACGCTCAGGGGCTGCTCTGGAGGAGCCCCAAAATCTCAAGGAGGCCACAGCCAGAAGGCGGCATCCCGCTCGGCCCCGTGTGTGGACTTATCCCCTGGGCTGGTGTTCTGTGCCACGGGCCCTCTCCTGCAGCACTGAGCAGGGTCAGAGCTAGAGCCAGCAATGAAGAGCCACCAACAACACGTTGCTCCAGTCTTGGCCCACACAGCCCTCCCAGCAGCTCCTGCCCCCTCACGGAGCCGTGGCTCTGCTTTCTCAAACAGACCTGTAAATCTTCCCTGCCACAAATTCACCCCGAGGAGATCATCTACCAAGATGGGGCTCTTGGACCCAGCGAGGGGAACGGGCTTGTAAAGTGCTGCGAGACGCTCGGCTGGAAGGTGCCATGTAACCACAGAGGCTGTTGTTAATTACTACACCGTTACACTGGGGAGCTGTGCTCTAGACCGTCAGCGCTCGAGCGTTTCCATACATGGGCCGCACGGGACGGAGCTGGGTCCCCATTCCCCCTCTCCATGTGGGAAAGCTGTGTGCTGGAGAGGGGCTTGCCTTGGACATCTTTCAGAGCTGCTGAGCCGAGACCCCTGTTACACACTAACCCCCACACAGGGCTCTACAGAATGTTTTGAACACGGACGTAACGCTTGGTAGTAAGCGGAGTCTGCTCTGAGCTGGGGCAACATCTGGGCACAAGCAGATGTGTGCCAAGCTGATGAGCAAACCACCACGAGGGCTTTCCTGAGAGTGCATTTCCTGAGAGCATTTTCCTTTTGCAGTGTCTAAGTGGTTTAGGTGCATAAATTCAAAGCTGTCACTTGACTTTGGAACCTAATTCAGGTTAACAGGATCAAGATCTTAGTCTCCCGTGTCCCCTTGAAAATATTCCCCCCGTCCACACGATGGATGTAGCCACAGTTAGGAGAGGAAGATCAGAGTTTAGGCGCAGACAGAAACATGAATTTGAAGCCCTGACAGAGAACTGTGTTTTATCCCATCTCGTCTGAGGGTAAACACAACGTGCTGTCAAGCCACACGGAGAGGACGACACGGTTTGGCAGCGGCGTCTCAGAACATGGCACGGACCTCGTGGGGCTGGAGCAGCTGCCAGCTCCCCTTTCATCTGCCCCGCGGCAGCAGCTGAACACACATCAGCCCTCCCTGGAGTGCTCTGGCTCCTCACTGCTCCCTCTGGGGCAGCCCTGATACCGCTCTGCCCCGGGGGCAAAGGTCCAGATGCCGGGTGCTTCAAGAGAGACCTGGCTAGGACGTGGTCCTGTCTCTCCATGGGCAAGAGGTTAAACCCAAAGGTGACTGCAGGTGTAGAATGGGAATTTGGGTCCCGTTCTCTCCCTGCTCCATCCCCTCCCGAAGCTCAGCCCTGGCCTGAGTCCCCAGGGAGACTTTTCCCATGCCCAGAGGAGGATCCAGACCCACCTCTGAGCACAGTGTCCTCTCTAGTCCTCCAACACACACAGCCCAGATGACAGGTCAGGATACAAATAAAACCATCCATAACTGTACATCGTTAATTACTGAGAATGTTTGGTTTCTTAGAGAACATCAGGTTGTGAAGAGCCTCAATCAAAGAGCCCTTAGGGCACTGGAATCAAGGCAAGCATCAAACCCCATAGCTGTTTTGAAAACACTGCTTCAAATGCACACCGTGGAGGGGAAAGGCTTGAACCCCCCTGCCCAGTAAATACCACGCCCTGGAAGGGCTCCTCCCTACAAACCAGCTGCACACAAGGGCAAAGGCTTCAACCTCGGGGGTACAAACATCTGCAGGAGCCCCCAGGGACTCCCAGGGCTCAGTGGAGGGTGACTGCAGCAAGGCTTTAACCACAGCCTTTGGAAGTAGCCATCATGCCACAGGCAAGCCAGGGAGATGTTTCCTCCTCTCTGTTTTCTCTGTTGTTCTCCCAAACCTCATCTTTTGTGCCTGTGTGGTGTAGCTCTGAGGCTGCACTTGAGCGAGATGCATTTCACAGAATTGTTTTTGACCAGCTTGGAAACAATTAGAAGAAAAGTCAACTTAGGAAGAAACTCTTGTCAAAAAAATTGTGCCTGATAATTGCAGCCTCTGAAAATATTTTTACCCAGACCAAACCAATGTATAAGACATAATGATGGGTTTATAATGATGGAAAAGTATCACAGGCAAGTAAAGGGAGTGAAGGCAGCAAAAAGTAAAATAAAAAAAATAATCACAAATTAAAATGAGTTCATTAATAAACACCAAATTCAGGGGAGAAATTATAAATCTAGCCAAAGGACATGCTAAAAACTTTAACTGGCAGAACTGAGGACAGTTCAGAGGACAGTTATTTTCCAGAAAATGTAATAACTAAAGACAATTTGCAGGATATTTATCCACTATTAGATCAAAAAGACTAAAGGTGCAAAGTCAAGAGTGTGGTGTATTTGGGAAAGAGCCAGATAAGCTGAGTTTAATTCCCAATGGGATAAGAGATTGATGCTCAACAAAGAAAGATTTTTTTAAAATGCATTTAATTCATGCCCGTCTATTTAATAATGTCTTATGGAATTAACTCAGTATTATTTTTCATGAGATTTTAGAGGAAAAAAACCCACGATGTCTGAAAGTAGGAAATTACAACCTGTTGTGAGATTGAGGACACTTGTTCTGTTCTGCTTAAAAAGACTTGATCAGAAGGGGTCTGGTCACAGTCAGCAGGAAAAAAAATGAGGATTTTGATAATATTTGGGTAGCAGCTCTTTTCCTAATAGAGATTTTCCCTTTCAGCTGAACCCACTGGATTTGAAGGTGAAAATTAAATTGAGGGAAGTTTTAGGAATGGTGTCCCTAGGCCATTCCCAAGTCCCTTTTGGTCTTTAGGTCTCCAAAAAGAAGTTTCTAAGCACCCATGAAGCTGTTTCAGAGTTTAGCACTCATCTGAGCATGTGTACACTTACTTGGAAGTGGCTGCCATGAAATAAAGAGAAATAAGTCTAGATCCAGAGAGATCTGCACATGTCAAGTAGAAAGCTTCTAGTAGTTGCATGAATTTGAAAATCCTATTTCAGATTAAGGTGAGTATTTCTCACCCTCTTCCTTACCATGACTATGTACCTTACAATGCCCACTTGGCCCAAACCCAGC
This sequence comes from Merops nubicus, assembly GCF_000691845.1. NCBI lineage: Eukaryota > Metazoa > Chordata > Aves > Coraciiformes > Meropidae > Merops > Merops nubicus. Next base: position 19,540 of record NW_008611410.1, read on the forward strand.
ATCTTCCATAACCTGCACTTGAAGGTGAAGGATCATAGAATCACAGAATCACTCTGGTTGGGAAGGACCTCTAGGACCATCAAGTCCAACCTCCATCCCAACATCTCCCTAGCTACTAGACCATCGCCTCAAGTGCTACATCTAATTGTTTTTTGAAGCCCTGCAGGGATGGTGACTCCACCACTCCCCTGGGCAGCCCGTTCCAGTGCCTGACCACTCTCTCAGGGAAGAAATTCCTCCTAATATCCAATTGAACCTCCCCTGGCGCAACTCGAGTCCATTTCCTCTTGTCCTATCATCAGTAATTTGGGAGAAGAGACCAACACCAGCCTCACCACCACCTCCTCTTAGGTAGTTGTAGAGAGCAATAAGGTCTCTTCTCCAGACTAAACAACCCCAGGTCCCTCAGCCAGGCTCCATCAGGAATGTTCTCCAGCCCTCTCACCAGCCTTGTTGCCCTTCTCCAGCTCCTCCATGTCCTTCTTATCCTGTGGTGCCCAAAACTGGACACAGGACTCAAGGTGTGGTCTCACCAGTGCTGAGTCCAGGGGCATCACCACACCGTTTCTGCTCCAGGCCAGGATGCTGTTGGTTTTCTTGGCCACCTGGGCACACTGCTGGCTCATGGTCAGTTGGCTGTCCACCAACACCCCCCAGGTCCCTTTCTGCCAGCAGTCCCTCCTCCACCAAGCACTTCCCATCCTATTGTTTACCACAACAGCAGCTGTATTTTAACAGCAAACCCTGCAGGTGCATGTTGCAGAGACTCAACCTGAGCACAGCTCTCCTCTCCCTCTGCAAGGATAAAGGCATGGCAGGGTGGTGACCTGGGGAGAGGTCACTCCAAGGAGGGGATACTAGCATGAAACCCCATCAACTTACTTTGGGGTGAGATCTTCAGCTGTCCTTTGCAGAGAAGATGGTTGCACGAGCCTTTCTATGGTCACCCAACAGCAAAGCTGGAGCTTCTGATGCAGAGACCTGCACACACAGCTTGTGGGGTGCTGAAGGATTTTCCAGTCAGCAAAAAGGTGGGAATGGAGTTGGACTTGATGAACTTAAAAGTCTTTTCAAGCCTAAAGGATTCTACATATGCAATACTGCTGTTTAGAGAGGGACTGCCTCAGCTTGAAGGAGACATTTGGGAGCATGAACCAGCTCAGGTCTAGTCTGCACTGAAGGCAGAGGCTGACCATCAAACCTGGCTCTTCATGAGCTCATCCAAGTGTGGGGATGGGCTTGGACTGAAGGGCAGGTTTCAGGCTAAGGGTTTGCACATGTGCTTTATTGAATTAGGGCCAAAGGTTCAGGTGGGAAAGGTCCCACTGGGAACTGGCTGGTTTGTGTCTGTGACCTGTAAGTGCTTGGGCCCTGCTGGGGTTGGGGCAGGGTGTGGGGTGGCAGCTGGACCCTGTCTGCAGGTGCCTGGTTACTTTTTGACTATGCCCAGTATTTCTATTTCAAACTGTAGCAGAGCAGCCCTGTGGTTTATGGCACCCACAGAGCTGGCAGCAGGAACCATGTCAAAAGGTCTGACAAAAGGCACTGAGGCATCACCATCTGCATTGGGAGCAAACCTCCAGTGCTGGGGATGGGGTTGGCAGCAGATGCTCCTCCAGCTGGCTGCTCTGAGGGTGAGGATCCCTCTCTTTGCTGTCCTCTTGTTAAAACTTCTGCCTTTACAGCGGGGAAGCTGGGCCTTGTCCAAACTCTGGAAACCTTCAGGAGATTGAAGTTGGCTCCAGGTGGGAAGCCATGGGTCCTGCTGCTCCTTACTGAGGAGCAAGCAGAGGCCCATGCAACACAAGAAGCCCCACGTGCTCCATCTCTGTGCCTGTGGGAGGTTCAAATCTTCTTGCTCGATGCTAAATGCTCCAGCAACAGGAAGGTGACCTTGGATCAGCTGTGTGGCACAGGTCCCAGGAGGTGGATGAACTGGCCAAACATGCAGGTGATAGCCCAGAGGGCCTCTTATTCACTGTTTCATGGCAGGCCCTTATTGCTTTGCACTTGTTCAGGTGCAGCTACAAATGAGTGTCCTTCCAGCTGTCCCCAGGTCAGCAACATGGAGTGAGTGCAGCAGAGGGACGTGTCCACCTCATAGACGTGGCAGCCACATCTTACAAAACTGCTCGGTGCTCATGTGCCCAGAGAGGGGAAGGTCTCCAAACCCACACCAGCTGGATCCTGCAGCTCCCAGGAGTTCCCGAGTGGAGCTCTGCGCTCATGTGCCCAGAGAGGGGAAGCCAAGAGAGCAACTCCAAGTCTCCAAACCCACACCAGCTGGATCCTGCAGCTCCCAGGACTTCCCGAGTGGAGCTCTGCTTGCTGTACCCTCTGCAGGAGATGTCAGTAACAGAGGTGGTCCTCTGGAGTGAACCTACAGGGCTTGGTCTAGAGCCAGCTGCAGCCTCCTGAAAGTTTCCCTTTGAGTTTAAAGGGTTTGGATCAGGCCCAGCTTCATGGCTGTAAAACAGGAAAGGTTTACACATGAGGATAGCAAATACTGTGACAAAATTTGGTCTCTATTATGAAGTTTTGGGAAAACAAGAGTTGCTCGGTATGTTCCTCAAAACCACCTGCATACCCTTCAGAAAGGGGCAAAGGAGGGGGTAGGACCACGGCTGCCCCTTGCAACCTGCCTGTCACCTCCAGCTCTGCCTGCTTGGCAGTGTCTCCATCCCTCAGTGATGAGATGCCTGCATTAAAAACACCTTTGCATTCCTTTTCTCTGCAAATTGACCAATTCTGAGTTACTTTTATAAAAAAACCCAGTCGATTCCCTTCATTTCTCAAAGTGTTTTGCTACAATCAATGATGAAATGATTTCAGACTCATTCTGGGGGGGTTCAGGAGACTGCTGGCAGCAGGGGCAGGCTCCCTTCCCTCTTGCAGGAGCTCCATGGTGGTGACACCCCTGGCACCAGCACTTTGATAAAGGGACAGGATTGAGAAGGAGCCAGTGTCTCTTTTTGGGAGCTGAATCCCTGTTATTGATGGTTTTATCCCCTCATTACACTGAAGCCTGGGTGGGGGCGTTCATCTCATATATTGCCAAGTTCAGCTTCCCACTAAACCATTAGGATTCTGTTTTCTAGTGGGTGGAAAGTTTTCATCCCTCCTGACTTTTGAAGAATTACAGGACCTGGTGAGGGATACTGCTTGGTCAGAGCACACTGCCTTTCCTAATCTACCATCTAATAAAATGGAAGATGTTTCTCCAATCATTTCAAGTGAGAAGCACTTGATTTTGTGTTATTTCCTCTTGCATTTGAAGTATATATGGGGTGTGGATAAGTTAATGCAACCTAATTTTAGGAGTTCTAGAAATTCTTCCATAACCACCTTTCAATGGAGTGCCCACACTGCTCTATAAACAGGGAAAAAACAACAAAACATGATCTCCTCAGCACAGGTCACTGACAATTTTGGCTATAATATTCTGCTCTCTTAGGAGCAGTAATTAACAGTAAATGGAGCCATTGAATGTCTGCTCTGCTCCAGACCCATGTCTGAATGAGGCCTGGATGCCCAGTGGCTAAATCATCTGCTAAACAGGTTCCTAGTGCCATAAATGCCCCGTGGGGTCCTTAAGTGCTTGGGAGACTTTCCCTTTGTGGTGCTCAGAGCACCCTGATGTAGACATTGTGCTGAAATACTCAGCTACAGACTTCGGAGAGGTATTTAGATTTCATACAGTGCTAGCCTGGAATTTATGAAAACAATCTGTTCCTGAATATCTGAATGCCTGAGGAGCTTTACGTTACACCCAGCGTTAGCAGATCTGTGGCAGGGCAGCAAACTGCTCCCCATTCCCCTAAGCCCAAGGCTGGCACCCTGGACTGACACATAAATCTTGCATAAGTAGGCTAAAAATCTGGGTTAAGCAGAGGGCTGAAGAAATACAACTCAAGTTTCCTCACTCCATTTTGCCAAAGCATCTTCACACAGACCCAGCTGGTGCTTTGCTTTTGAGCTCTGAATTTCTTTTGAAGGAAGCAAATGGGGAAAAGGAATCGGGGAAGGATCTTTTCTTCCTCTGCCTGCAAAGTTTTGCACAGTGGTTTTAATACAAACCCATTTATGGCTGACAGGAACGGGACACTGAGCTGGACCAGGCAGTATGAGCCACGGGCTGGGTGGTTTTGGTGGAGGACTCGCTGGCATTCAAGTGCCATCTGTGCTACCTGCCAGTGCCAGGGCACTTTCCTGGAGGTGCTGCTCACTGGGGAAAGGAAAATGGGCTTTGTGGGCTGGAGGTGTTCTCAGGCTGAGCCTGAGGTCAAATGGAAATGCCAAATAAAGAATTCAAGATAACCTTTATGCTCTGGGAGCATCAACTCTGTATGCAGCTGAGTCAGCACTTTGAGGTTACATCCAACCGAGCTTTAAAAAGATGAGTTCAGCACCTCTTCAGAGAAAAGGCCACGAGCACCTTCTGTCCATGGGCACAACGTGCCCTCCACAGCAATGGTGTGCAGCTTGTGTCTCCCAGTGCCAACTCCCCATCCCTTCCCTGCCCCACTGGGCTCTCCTCCCATGGGAACCTGGGACAAGAGACATTTCATCTACTCCAGCTCAGGGAAGATGAGGGAAAAGGGAGGAAGAGCAGATTAAAATTGCAGCTTTCATTCAGAGTTTTCATTATAGATTCGAATCTATACTGAAATTAGTCAGCCAATGACCTCACCCAACAACGATGAACAAACAAGAACATGACAAGCAAGTGTCGATAAGTCTCAGAAGACGTAACATCATTCCTGGGCACAATTAAACACAGCCCTACAAACATCCAGGCTCTGACTGTTCATGAAATCCATATGGAGTCATTAGCCTTCTTAGGTCTGTTTTTCCACCACCCTTAGATGCAGAGTGAGAGCCTGGCTGTATAAAAACATGCTGAGATTTAGGTGGGCTCTGAATTTAAAGGGAAAGTGCCATTTCTGAGGAAATGCTAAACCTCCTTATTCTGGAAGAAGAGTGGTCAGCTGTGAATCCACAGGTAAACTCCCCAGACTGTGCTACAGCACAGTGGTGGTGCAGTTTGGTGGGAAGGAACCCAACTGCTCAACCACTGCATCAGTTTTGCGTGTTACGGGGTAGGTGCCGCTTCTCAGGAGAAATAAGATTGACAACTAAACCTCATTAAACATATCCTGCACTCCCAGGAGTTCTCAGCACTGTTGCATTGGTGCTCAGTGAAGAGAGAAGGGTGATATCACAGACTCCTCGATCTCAGCTCAGGACCACTTTGACCAACAGATTTCTTTATGGATTCTGGGTCTAGAATTTAATGAATTCCTTGAAACCTTTCTCAGGGCAAAACTGGACCAAGTTAACTTCAGCATTAGTTTGGTTTGAATAAGACAACTGCAGAATGAGGACCCAAAACCTTCTTTTGAAATAATGGGGAGATCTGCCTGTTATTACACTTTGATATTAGGTTTCAAATGGGAATAGAGCAAGATTCCTGAAGTGAATCTTGGTGATTGGATGTTATGAAGTTCTAAGTATTGTGCTATAACTTGGCTGTCCAGCTGAGGTAAAGGCATTCCTTTGGTCTGCTCATTCTGCAAACACCTATTTCCTTGTTTTCAGCCCAGAGCCTGGTAGATGTGCTCACACACATAAAGCACATCTCCATTTCCACTAAGCTGTGTGTTTAGGGAGCACGTGAAGCTAAACAGGCTGTTGGGCCCCAGCTCTGCAGATGAAATTGCTTTAGAGAGCTGCTCTAAGGAGGTCGCAGCTCTAAATACTCCTCACGTGAGCGCAAGCTGAGTGCCCAGCCTCCCAAGGCTCTTCCAAAAATACTACCTTGAATATTGGACATATCTGGGCTAAAATGAAAACGAAAGATTACCGTTGCTAACAGCAGCTTTAGGAGAACAATGAGGAAGGAAAAGGTCTCTTCTCCCAAGGACACCTCAAAGCAAGCACAGCACTTAGCCAGCGGCCACGCTCGTGGGATAAAGGCTGGATCAGCAGGGATGAGGATCAGGGACTGCAGAGCAAGGGCACGACCCAAGGTCTCCCCTCCTCTCTATTACCATCTTCGTCTGTCAGCAAAGGAGAAATCATCTTGTAGTAGCAAATGGCAAAAAAAAAAAGATATTTTCTCCAGGGGCCTGTCTTATTGCCATTGATACAAACATCAGATAACATGAAAGAGCTGCACAATTTTTGTCTTGCAACTTTTGTCCTGCAAAAGTTCCAACCTGCTCCTGAATGCAGCACGCTCACTCTCTTGCTCTCACCTCAGACACACTTTGGCAGGATCAGAACCTTACTCGGTTCTTTCAGTGCTTTTTTCACAAAAGATGATTTCTAATTTTGGGAGGAAAAGTTTTATTTAATTATCTTCATTTTGGGGGGGGGTTGAAATGACCAACTGCCTATCTCCCACTGGCTTTATCAAAGAAGCCAGCAGTACCAGAGCACATTTAATTTTAAGTGGGCTTTAGCTGGCAGACTTAAAATTGATCATGCATTTTAGTTTCAGTAACTTGCAATTTCTGCACTCTTTGATAGCATACTTTAAAGAACAAGTCGTCTTTAATGACAAAGGCTTAAAAGAAATGACCTTTCTGAACAAAATATCAAAGCTTAGAAAGAGAGTTCCTTGAAAAAAACCAGTCTGAATTAAAATGACCTTGTGTTCTGAAACTTTTTCATACAATATCTGACGTTCTACTTTTCCTTTGTACCCTCAGAACGAGACCAAGTGTAATCTAGTAGTGTGGTGCCTCCAGTACATTTTGTGATTTGGGAAGGACTGGCAGTGCATTAAAATGATTTAAATAAATAAATCAGATCCCATATACACTCTCTATCAGGACTGCTTGTAGTTAGCATCAAAGCTGTGCATGAAAACTCAACAAAACACTGTAAGATATTCTAGTGATTCCAAATATTTTCTTCTAGTTACAATAAAGTATTTTTCTGTGGAGCAAAATAATTTCTCGGTTTGAAATCACAGTCATCAGAGATTTGGGCAAGTAGCAGGAGTATCTGCTGTCACCAGGACAATTAAAGCACTGTTGCAGAAGCAAGCAGAGGACTGGGAGGAGAAAGCCCAGCTCCCTTTTCTTCCAGCTGCTCCAGAAATGAGCATATTTGTTACGTGTAACACAAGAATTGTGAGTGGCACTGAAATAAAGTGTCCCCTTGGCTGGGGTCACCTCCCTTGATACTGGTGAAAAATGGCATGATGCCTTTTCCTTGTGGGGTTTTGCACAGACTGCAACAATCTTCTCTCACAGAGCAAAGGCAGTAAAATTACATTTTTAATTTTTACCTATTACTGTGTTTCCCACAGTTTTAAAACTCCCTGATTGACCAAGATCTACTTTTCACAAACAGGTTTTTTTTGATCATCAGCGACATCAGCAGCTCAATTCCATTATAAAATAAAAAAAGGAAATTCAGGCCTGGATTAATCTAGCTAGAAGAGGCTTCATGTGTTTCTTTTCCCCCCCTCTTACCACGTTGGAAAGCACTACAACCCACAAACAGTTTTTTTTGATCATCAGTGACATCAGCAGCTCAATTCCATTAAAAAATAAAAAAAGGAAATTCAGGCTTGGATTAACCTAGCTAGAAGAGGCTTCATGTGTTTCTTTTCCCCCCCTCTTACCACGTTGGAAAGCACTACAACCTCCCAGGTGCCACACAGGGACGTGCAGAACAGCAAAGCCAAACCCGCAAGAGAAGAGAGATTCCACTGTCCCAGCTTCTGGCACTTGGACCCAGGGCCACATCCAGCAGGTGACTCCCCGTGTGCCCAGCCTGCAGCTGGGTGAGCTCTGGGTGCACCTGAGGAGCCCACACTTCACTGCCCTGCACCTCTGAGTAAATACATGTCCTTTTACTGCCCGCAATTAACTAAATGCATCCTAACAAATTCCTCCCACTACAGCTCACCGCCGCCCCAGGCCAGGCTTCCAGGCACCTCCTCCCTTATCAGAGCCACGACAACCCCTTATCTATAATTAGAAGAATCACTTGTTGATTCAAGGAAGGCGGAAGACCTGCCCAGGCCCAGATCAGGCTGAGGATCAGCGGAGCACCCAGCAGAGCTGGAGCCTGCGTTTGGCACGGAGCGGGGTGCCAGGGCTGCCAGGAGGTGGGGGTGGATGGAGCCCAGCCTGCCAAAGCCTCTCTGCACTGATCTGGGTGCCAGGAGGAGATAAGAGTGCAGCTGGGGAGCTGGGCCTGGCGCACTCGGGCACTCAGGAGCATCAGGACACTGCCCCAGTGCTGGGCACTGGTGCCACCTGGGCGAGGGAGGGGAGGTGGAGGTGGCTGTCCCCCCGAGGGGCTCCCTGCTGCTGCCAGTGCCATGGCTGGATGTAGAAGACAGGAATTTCTGGCTCCCTCTCAAGCACTCCCCCCATTAACTATGCCGTGATATCGATGCTGCCTGCAGGATGGTGCTGAGGTAAAAAAAAAAAGCTATTCTTGTATTTGGCTTATCTGAATTTAGAGACTGCTGACCTCCTAATGCACACGCTGGCTCCTGGATGGCCAAGAGGTAAGGAAACCTTCCTATGCCTGCGAGGCAGAGCCAGCCTCGAGGATGACTCCATGTCCAGGTCCTTCAGCTTTCCACTGCTGCTCAAAACCCACCCCTGCAAACTCTCAGCAATCTGCTTGGACCTGCCAGGACCATCCAACAGAGCCCACACACACCCACGAGGAATCAAGGCCCTGTTGATTACGACTCATCTTCAGTAACACCCCATAACTGTGATCAGTAAATGGTGAAGGACTTCCCTGCAACCAGTGTACACAACCCCAGCGACAGATACAACTGGCAACAGTGGCTGTGATTTCTCATCCTGGTGTTTTCATTCTCATTCTGAGATTTCTTCCTTGAAACACAGCATGAAAATATTTCCCCAGTTAACAAAGCCACACAAACCTCTCATATGCACTGTGACTACTTAGGTGAGTGAGATGCCCAAGCAGGACAATAATGTCAAAACAAAATAGTACAAAATAATATTTTAATATTATGTAAACATATGGACACAAAACAATGTCAAAATATGTTAAAATATCTTGGACAATAATAATAGAAAATGGGGGTTTTCTTCATGTATAAAATTGAAAAGAATGGTACTGGGAAGTAAAAACAAAAATATTAGTAGAGGAAACTCTACCAGCTTGGTGAGCAGGCTCAGCACAGAGTCAAACACACAGTATACTGAAAGCATAAGTCTGTAATAAGATAATGATTAAAAAAAAAAATGGAAGGAAGATACAATGAAAAACAGGCTGACATGAGTGATGGATGTGCTTTCATGAACACCAGTACATTTTATGTGCTAACAAAACAGCCACTGATCTTTGCATTTTCATTTACAAGAGCCAAATCTTCAAACCTATTCAAAGCAGTCCGTTTGGCAACCGAAGAAATCCAACAGCTCCAGCAGCTACCTGAAAATGAAGAGATTCTCATTAGTTACATCTCATTATTCTTACTCCAAAGCCACCCCAGGCTGAAGGCAGGGCTGGGGCTGGTTGTGGATATGTCTGTGCCCGCTGCAGGGGAGTGACATCCCACCTGCAGCTGCTGGCACGCCCGTGTCTTAAAGCACCAAAAAGTGGTATTGCAGTGAATGAGGGCCAGGCCAATGCTAAGACAAAATACAGCATCTTGGAAAAAAAGATCTGCTCAGGAAAACCTCCCTGAATAGAAGCAGGACAGGTTTCTCTGAGCCAGGAGCTCCTTCCACCTCCAGTGCTTCGGCCATTTGTGGCCTGGCCTGATCTAATGGTATGTGACTATTCAGCTTTTTAAACATCTTCCTAACTGTGAAGACTGATTCAGAATAAGCTTGAGATGAAATGCATCTCTTGGTAATGCTACTGCTGCTCCTGGAGAGAGTCTAGAGACTGTGTCACAGATTTGTATTTGTCCAACAAAGTCACCTACACTGGACATACTACCAAGAATCTATGACATTTTCAGTTTCCAATTAGCTTTAGTTAATTCTCACTAACAAATAGTTCAGGATTAATCTTTCCAGACAACCTTCACACTGATAAAACTCTTAAAGATGTTTAAACATCTTACAAATTATTACACTATTTCTACAAACATTCTTATTTGCAGAAACCCTTATGTGAGATAAAGTATCATCAAAGTCTATAAATATAAAAAAAGATGGAGTGGCTTTCCTAGGAAGTTCCCTTTTACTCACCTCTCCATGTGAATCACTTACTGTAAAGGCACAGCAAGGCTTTTTATGGCTGCAGCACTTGCCAGAATTTATATGGGAGGGTGTAAACGCCTGAAAAAAAGCTCAGGCTCATGAAGATCCGGTACTTTGAAGATGTGATCTGTAATATTACGCGTTGCATCATTGTTTTCTATCTTAAAAGGAGGTGGCATCACCGCAGAGCTGCAGCTGTGCACCGAGCCACTGTCTCATCATGAACAGCCAGGCAAAGCCCAGACTTGCAATGCACCTGCAAGTTCTCTAATCTTCCTCTAATAGTACTGACTAAGCACTGGGAAAATTCTCAGATGCCTGTTTACTGAAAACTGAAAATAGGGACCTTTTAAAACTGCAACCAGATTTGAGTGTTTTAATTAAGCCGTAAAAACTTCAGTAACTGGGATCCACAGGTGTGAAATGGTACAAGTGGATCAAAGACACTGACGTACCTCTTGGCGTGGTGGGCATTCACCTCCTCCATGAGGGAGAGCCTTTTCTGCAGAATATTTACCTGCAAAATACATCAACCGTGAAAATGATGCAGAAAATTCTCATGAATGAATTTGTTGAATTATTGAATTTGAATTCTCATTTCATAAGAGGTGTTTTTCTGGTCTATCCTGCCTAAATAAAATGCAATAATGCTTTAGCTGCATACTAGAATTCAGACTTGATAGCTGATTGTCAGCATGGCTTCCCTGGCCCCGCTCCAGTTGCACAGTACCTACTCCTCTAGGAACAAAGTCAAACCAGTTTTTAAACTCAGCTGGTGGTGCCATCTGGGTTATGGAAGGGTTTGGGAGCTCTGGTTCTACTCTCAACTCCCATCCAATGCCTGCACTCTGATCCCTGTGCTTTTGCTCGTGTGATGAAGGAACTCATCATCCCTGGAGGGGTTCAAAGAACGAGCAGATGCAGCACTTGAGGCTGTGGTCTAGCGGTTAGGGAAATGTTGGAAGGTTGGACCTGATGATCCTAGAGGTCCTTGCCAACCATAGTGACTCTATGATTCTACTCACCTGCTCCTCAAGGTTTTTTCTCACAAGCTCTTCAAGAAAATTAATGTTTATTAATACACTGTGGCCATTTTTGGATGACTCACCCAGAGCAGACAATTGGGCAGCGTCCTTTATATTTAGCAACGTTTTTAGAAAACTTTGCCCAAGCCTCAAGTATTTTCTTCTTTTTATGGTTTATTTTTATCACCGCTCGGTGCTTTTACCCAGCCTATCCTCTTCATCCTCCTCCAACAATAAATAATCCTGACAGGTGCAGAGATTCCACTGCCCTTCTTGTCTGATGTTTTCAAACAGGAATTTCAACCATTTCAGAGCCAGGGACACCTGTGCTTCAGAAGGAGCCCAGCCTACCCCGTGGTCTGCGACGGCGTGCTGCTGGAAATGCAGCCAGCAGCTATGGATTTCTGAGAGCACCCAGGTTTTAATGTGTGCTCTGGCTTCTACTCTTTTGAAATGCTGCTGCTGCTGCTTACAGAAGCCCTGCAGGTGGATATCAGATTCTGCTTTTTTTTTTTAACTCATTACAAGGTGTGGTAGTCTTATATTAGCTCCAGAGTGGCACTGCCCACCAGACAGTGCTAATAGTCAACCACACTTTAAAAATAGCTTTTTGCTATCAACTGGAAATAGATTTCCCCAGTAACTCTTTATTCCCCACAACTGTTTAAATCAGAAAGAGCACCACTTCCATTAGGTGTCCCTTGATATGTAAGCAGAATGTTTACCACCATACTGTTGGTTGTAAAAGTTGTGTCACTACTAGCACACAGGAATCTGAAAGTTTCCCCTATGAAAATTCCCACTTCTATTAAAGTCATGCCAGTCCCATAAATAGCAAAAAATGCTACAGAATAACCCTTACACATTGGAAAGAGAGGAAAAACAAGAAAAACAAAACAAATACATTCCATGACGAACCTTTTCCACAGAGTTTGTAGATCTAGAATTGCTTGAAAAATGGTGTGAAAATTGCTGTAAGGTGTGTGCTGGTGTCATGCCCAAACTTGTCCACTGAATCCTCAGGGCTTGGCTCTTCCCAGAGCTCATGGGGCAGCTCTGAGCCACCAGCACTGCCCTGTCCTTCTCTCTTCCCTTCAGCCCAGGACAGATCCCAGTTATTCCCAGCACGTTTAGCTGCACAGTCCAGCACTGGGCTGTATGTGAAAACTGACAGTGTTTTCTTTGGCTCACCACCCCTCTTTATTGCTATTTATCCTTCCTCATGTGAGTTCAGGCAATGATGACATTCTGTTTCCTTCTAGCTCCTAATACAGTGAGTAGGAAAGCATCAATAGTCCCTTATTTATAATGACGTTTTGATATTTCTATTAGCCAATTTAATAGTCTATTTTATATAAATAATAATGATTCTGTGTTATTCTAGGTGAGCCAGTGTTGTGCAATATTAAAGACAAAGCATTACATGAGTCTTGTGGAGCCTCTTCATATAGGAAAACAGAAAAATGATACAATGATAATTTGGACTAATATCTTAAAAGAAATATCCCATTTGCTTTATTATATAGGCTGGAAAGAAAGCAAAATGATTCCTAATTCTCTTCTGTTCCCTTTACATGCAACCTTTCAATGATTCCTTCAGGAGAAACAGGGTAAGGAAGATGAGAGATAACTGTGTGCTCTATTTGAAAGGCTGAGAAAAAAAACCCTTATACTGAATACAGTGTAATTTCTACTTTCAACTGCCAACTGAAGCAAAATCTGGGATCAAAAGATACCATATGGTAGCTCTCGAGGTGAAGAAGCTCAAGGAGAAAAGCCTTGTGAGAGATGACTGAGTGAGAAGCATTTGAGTGCTGCCATAATTTGGTTTTGAGACTTCTGTATTTTTGGCCAAATTTTAGACAGTCACAAATCCATGTCTCAAAGAGATGTTTTTTACCCAGTCCAAAAAGTTGAAGATGAATAACAAGAATTTACCTGAGATTTTAAAGATGTAATGGTGTCTTCAAGTTCCTGTCTCAAAGATGCTGGCATCAGACCTTTGAGTGTGGTTTCATATTCTTGTCGTATAAGGGTTATCTGTAATAGAACAAAAAGAAATTTCTGAGTAGGTGGCTACTCTTGGAAGCTGCAGAGTAACTTTTTTTTCCTCTTTTACCCAGATTGGAGTCCAAGTAAACACAGAACTGTGATATCAAGGGAAAGGGAAAAAAACAGAAGAAAGATCAGCAAAGACCTGCAAAGAGCAAAAGAGGTAAAAAAAGGAAAAATAAAACAAAAGAATAAAGAATATATAGAAAGGAGGAAAAACATAATGAAAAGGAAACATTAAGGTATTTGTTGGGATGTGGTGGGCAGAAGTAACAATCATTCCCAGATCTCTCTCAGCAGAGCATTTATAAGGACAAAGGCTTTGCAAACTGATAGCCAGAAGTTTCCTCTTATGTCTTTGCTGGGATCTGAACCAGGTCAGTAGGGTGATATTTTTCCCTTACTCCCTTAAGGACTTTTTTTACAGAATTTCTCAGCTTCTAGGTGCTTTTAAGGATTTTTTTTTTTTTTTAATCCATCATGCAACTGTTTTTCATTGTACTTTGTGTCTTCAACTTCATTGAGGCTATGGGACTTTCAACAAGGAAGTTTGATCATATTAGACATCTTTAAGTTCAGATGTTCACTCCAAAACAATTACACCTGAAGGACATTTTAGTCCATAACCTTATCCAAACCATGGATTTGCTGTGTCTTGACCCAGAGAAAAGTTTGGAGGCTCTGGTTCAGCTCTGTCCCTTGAGTTGCACAGGACTGCTCACACATTTTATTACTTGGCTGAAGGTGCTTTTTTTCATTGTTTTTCAACATACTTTGTCTTCAACTTCACTGAGGCTATGGGACTTTCAACAAAGAAGTTTGAGCATCTTAGACATCTTTAAGTTCAGATGTTCACACCAAAACAATTACACCTGAAGGAGATTTTAGTCCATAACCTTATCCAAACCATGGATTTGCTGTGTCTTGACCCAGAGAAAAGTTTGGAGGCTCTGGTTCAGCTCTGTCCCTTGAGTTGCACAGGACTGCTCACACATTTTATTACTTGGCTGAATCAGGGCCTCACATCTGTACTTAACTTCCAATAGGATTAACTGCTTAATTCAAATTAAGCAAGTACTTAGGTGTTTGTCTGGATTAGCAGCTGAATATGTAAATAAAGGATAAAAGGGATTCAATATCAGATTAACTTATAAAATATCTTTCAACTTCCAAATTGAATCTTTTTTCTGATGATTTACACGCCCACGTCATCTTGTGCTAATTTTGTTTTAGTTACCAAATTACTCAAATCTACCATTGCAACCACAAATCAAAACCTCAGTCCTAGATCTGAAGAAGCCAGGAGTTCCAACCTCCAGCTCCCAGCCTGCAAGGAGCACACACGTGCACACGTGAGAACCAAACACAAAGTTCAGCACGAGATGTGCCAATTACCACCTCACGGAAAGAACAGCTCTTGCCAAAAGGTGCATTATGCATAACACAATTATCAATACAAAAGGAGTAAAACAATCTGATGAAACTTTAGGAAAATTCTGTCTATGAGTCATCCTGACAGGCAGAAGAAATCTCCAGCTCTCTATGCAAATCAGCAATTAGAGGCTTTCCTTGTGAACTGCAAGTGATGCCACCATGCAAATCTAAATGAAAAAAAAAATGGTGAGACAGGAAACCTCGTTTGAACTCTGCTTGTATATAAGGCAGGGATCAAAATTTATGGTTTGGAGAGTTACCTCGATAAATTTATGCCACTATTTCTATAAAGGCTTACAAAGTTATGCATAGGTGCTTTGCCAAGACAAATATTTTCTGAGCCAACAGCTCGTTTGGGTGGGGACCTTGATAGAGCAGAAACATATATTTCAGTTAATTCAACATGTTACATTTGTGCTCAGTGAGACAGCAGCAGAAACAGGAGCTAGAACTGCAAAATGCTTTTATTTCTTGGATTTTGAATACTAAAGATCTATTTCACAATGAAGAGGATCTGGATGATCACTTTGCCCATATGCTGGGGTGAGCCAACCAGCACGGAAACTCCATCTCAGGGGCTTGGCTCACACTCAAGCTCTACATTTAGAGGTGCTGCAGATGTCCAGAGCTGAGCCTGGACTCTGATCTAACTCACCATGCCACAATCTAGCCATACCTACAGAGCACCTAGGACTCCCAGCACCTTCCCCAAGGGCCAGGCAGGCAGCAAGAGCCCCTTATTACCATTTTTTTCCTAGAGGAAGGTCATGAAAGTTTCATTCTAAGTAGATGCAACAAAAATTTTAACCCAACTCTGCGAGTGGAATAATAATGTTCTAATTGTGCAACCATCTTCTTTCAACCAGGTCACTCATTTTAACAGTTTAGTCTTGCAAGGGTGCTCTAAACACCTTCACAGAGCAGGAAGAAATACATCCTGTGCTCTACAGCATGGAGATATATCACTGGGTTGGCTGGAAATGGAGAAAGCAAATGAGAAACAAGCCCTGGTAGCTGAACTATTGCTTGGGGCTCCTTATTCTATTTCAGAGAGAAGACATTCACTTTCTTTGCAGTGAAAACTCTTCCTTTTGATAGAACTTTGATAGAACAAGCAATTTGTTTGCTTGCTAAGACAAAATATGTTGCTTTCAACTGTGCTCACCAATAATTGCATCACAATAAGATGAAAACAAGATCCCAGCTGCTTCCTGTCCTATTTTGATAAACAACATGCTGATATTTTTGGCTGATGTTACTATCAAGGTTTATTGACCCAAGAGATTAAAATAGTGCATGGCAAAAATCTAAACCACTTCTTATAACTGAAAAATAACATATAGTGGGCTAATGTATACTAATTTTAATGGGGGAAGGTTTTTATTTTTTAAGACTTATTTTTGACCAATGAAAGCCATGTCTGCAGGGATTTATTTTTTTTTTTTTTGCCTTAAAGGCTTTTTTGTTCTTTTATAGCCTCAAGCTGCCTCCCTAGGATCCACAAATACTGTGTCTCCTCTTGCACTCTGGAGAGATGTTTAAAATTGCAATTCTTCAGCCCTCAGGAGGGCTTTAGTCTGCTGGATGAGGATAGCTCTATTTCATTTACTGTTGTGTTCCTTTTTCTTCAGTCCTGAGAAAGCTTTTTTTTTTTTTTGAAAATTCATTTTGGTGAGTTGATTTAATCCATGAACCCCCCAGGAAGGTTTTATAGCTTTTAATATTAAGCTGCCACACTGGTCTTTGTTTATTCAGGTTGGTGGATAACATATGAGGTTTAAAGTTTTACCATCAATCATCTTTGGTGTCAGTAGAAACAAGTGAAAGCTGAAGCTGCCACACATAGCTCATGTGTGCTTAGTCACACGGTAAATCAGAAAAGAAAGAAGAGACAAATATTCACACAATTACAGAAAGTGCTGCAAAAAGCAGGGAAGTCAGAATTTCACACACCACTAAGAGATCTTGTCATAGTTGGGCATCGACCCTTCTCAAAACAGATAAAAGCTGGGTTTGATGCCCAGAAGAGAAATATCCAAAACTGAGCTGTCCAAACCCAGCAGTCAGGCCTGGCCCAACACTTTTCAATACTGTAGGACAAGTTTAAATTTTACTACTTCAAGGAGTCTTCAGGTGGCAAAATTCAGTTTTGCAGCGACCTCTTTCTAAAAGCTGCAGAGGGATCTGGGGCTGGGTTAGAAGCACAGGACCCATCAGGAACAAGTCCCATGGGCACCCAGCTGCCCTGGAGTCACTATCCTTCCTTTTTCAAAGAAATATCCAGGAGAAACACAGTATCTTCAAGATGACCAGATGCAATTTAGTCTAAATGCTAAGACCAGGCTGCAAAGCAGAGGATTTCTGCTTCTCTTCTATGCCTTGCTCTACAGCCACAACCACATCATTTATCCAGGTTCCTGACAGCCAGCTCTGCCCTTCTGAATTCCAAGGGGTCTGTGATGCCAAGTTTATCATTTAGAACACAATGGCCCTGGTGCAAAATCCTCATCCTACTCAAAAAAAAAATAAAATGCAATCTTCTCCACATCTCCCAGCTGTAAATTACTTTATTTGAACCAGAAGAGCATAAGGAAAATGCAAAAGAAACTCTGAATTATGCATTGCCAAAGCAAATGAAGGGACCACAGAAAAGTTGTTCAAGTTGCTTTAAAAAAAAAAAGTCTTGAAGGGCATGAAGTTAATGTTTTGTTTATGTCAGATAGGAATCAAAAGGCAGTTCAGTTCACTGGGGTGTTGTGGTTTCTTTAGTATCTTAATTTCTGCCTGTTTATAATATTAGTGAAGGATAATAATTCTACCTGTGCCAGGAAATACTAGGATAGTGACCAAGAGGCATAATTAGGATCATTTAATTATTATCAAATCTTCTGCACGTTGCAGGGGGAGTAAGATGAGAAAAGCAATTTCCTGTCTCTCTCAAATCCTTTCCCACATTATTTAAACAATGGTATGTTGTAATGCTGTTTAAAAGAGAAGTCTCTTTAAAAAGGTTATGCATCTGTTCTGCCATACACACCTCACCTCTGAAAGAAGACATGAAAGATCTGCTGCAAGCAGTCTGAAGACAGGTTCAGGTACAAAACTGGTAAAAATAACTGCCTTAGGCAAATCATTTAATCTCAGACTAAAGTCTCATCCTTCTAAATAAGGATAATCATAACAATAATATTGCATAGGTCAACTTCATTCAGGTGGTGTGAAGATTGAAGTAATTTTCTGAAATCACTTTGAAAAGGGAAAGGAAAGGACAAATTACAACTATGCCATCCCAATTGAAAACCCAACCAAAAAAATAACCAAAGTAATGATTAATCACTGCTTGTTTATGTTTTCCCTAATTGCAGTGACTCCTCCTTTGCCTCTTAGCACTCTTGAAGTCTAAGTGAACACAGGTCTACTCCCACAAAACTGCTACAAGTCTCTATGAGTCCTTCCTCCATCAGCTGGCCTGGGGGATGCTGGGCAGTATCTATAACCAAGGAACCAAATCTATCAAAATCTGCAATTTCCTTAACTTCCAGAGCTCTCAGGTTTCTGTTGAAAGAGAATATTTAATTGGAGTTTGAAATCTTCTGAAACAATTTTCCCTAGTGAAGAATCAAATAATGCACCCATTTTTTCAGTGGAAAAGGTCTGAACATAGAATCACAGAATCCTTTAGGTTGGAAGAGACCTCCAAGGTCATCAAGTCCAACCACCAAGCCAACACTACTAAGTCCTCTGCTAAAACAGAATCTGTCTTTTCACAATCTAATAAAACACAAATATCCACTGCTTTTTAGTCCACATCCTCTTATTTCAGGCAGTGGGAATTTTTGCTCTTACTGTGCAATGTACATTGAAATATGGTTCTTCCAGAATTAGAGAAATGGAATGCAATTTGATACAAATGTTCTCAAGTTCTTAAGAAAAGTAATGAAGGCTATAAATTGCATGAGTTTGGCTCAGCTGAAAACAGCAACCGAGCAAGATCAGCTGAGCAAGTTATTTTGTCAAGTGTACAACCATGTTGTTCTCCACTGAGAAAATACTGCTGGAGGACCTCCTCTGTTCTGACAGTTTCAATAAAACATAAATTGGTGGCATGGCTGTCCTCTTTGTTTTTCTGTCTTTAGCTAGTAAACCAGCTGAGTGTCCAAAACATTTTTGCCTTGTTGTTTTACTAACCCACAGGGACCTCCAGTCACGCCGAGCTGCTCGCTGCACACTGAGCTTTCTGCTCAAAGTCTTTTATTTTTTTTTTTCCCCAACCTGCATCCAAGAGGTCTTATTACTTCAGTGGCTTGTATTTCAATATCTTTTTTTTCTCTTAACCAAGATCTCCCACCTGGAAAATCCTCTGTTTGTAGTTAAGCAATCCGAGTCTATATAATTCATAGCTGCAAAGGGAAGGGAAAGCAGGCAAAGCTTTTTTGAAAAACCCCACCAGTGGGCTGCACATGGCAAGAACAGCATTCTTGGGATTACACGAGCTGGAGAGGAATAAAAGCTTTCACTGTCAACACCAGAGAACAACCAGGAATGTTGTGGCTAGAAAATTCGCGCTGTTCTCTCAACCTCCCCCTCCCCGGGGCTCTGCTATTGTTCCAGCTGGGCTTTGGAGGATCCCCGACTTCTCCTCCCCTCCCTCAGAGTGACTCATGGCAGATGCCATCTTTGTCCCTCAGCACTATTTCCTTCAGCTCTTCTCAGTGCTGCCCTTTCATCGGCCGGAGAGCTCGTGGTAGCACCGGGAGGGTCCCCCCCTCCTCAGGACAGGGCTCACACGCCCCAACCTGGAGCAAGGAACCCCAAAGCAGCCCAGGCAGGACCCAGCACTGCTGGGCCAGAGCTGAGAACACGTGGTGCTCGTTTCTAGCTCTGGTGATTCCTAATACGCTATCAAGATAGTTAAGGCTGAAATAAAGCTATAAGCATCTCTGACACTGCCACTGGGATGTATGTGTGTAGTTCAGTTGCACATTCCAGCACGTGGTACCTTCTGTATAATCCCTTCCACCCTGGGCTGGCTCTGCCAGTCAGGGTCACAGTGTCTGGTACGTGGAGGTGCTGAGTGCTCACCAGTGACAGCAAGAGCTGACACAGCTCAGCACCACACAGGATTAGGCTCTGTATTTTCACACTGACTGTGTGAACAAGCAAATCTTTGCTGATAATAATCAGAAGCTACTTCTACTATCATCATTTACCCTCTTTCAAGAACAAAAATCTAACTGGTGCCTCACCTGGCAAACAAGCTGCCAGGTTTTCAAAGTGATGCTTTGCTCTGCTCCGGGCACAGGGAGGATGGGAGTGCAGGAGACACTTCCCGGATGGACTTCTGACAGAGGGCATTTGGTGCTGATTAAATTGCAATCAAAATGATACTTTAGAATGTAAGGGATGTTAAAGATCAGCATGAAGCTGGCCTTTTCCAGGCCTTTTTAGCTCCATCCAGGCACCTCATCGCCTAGAAGGAATGAATGGGGCAGTTCACTGAGCCCAGGCTGGAGACAAGGTGTCTCTGCTCTCCTCTGACATCTGACTGACTCCTCCATGCATTCCCAGGTCTTCTTTTTTTATCCTCCATGCATTCCCAGGTCTTCTTTTTTTTTTAATTTCCTGCATTAAATACCAGCATCATTGTCCCTTGTAGCCCTACTTGAAATACTTCTGAAAGAATAAAATTCCCCTAATTGAGAATACGCAAGCAAACCACAGATGCTCTAAAATGATGTACTGCTCTCTTAAAAGAAAGATCTCTGTCTCATTCACTACTACTTAAGAAGAAGAGTGAGAAAACTGACATTTTAAAATACCCTCTAATTCCTGCATACCAGCATATGCTTCCATTCTTTTTTGGTAAACATTCTCTTTTCCCTTTCAACTCTTTGTTCTGTAGTTTCTGTTTCACTGTCTTTCTCCAGCTGGCCACTTCGTTCTGATAATTCATTCTCTTCTATGAAGTAGGAATATATTTGTGTATTTTCCAGTTGTGTCTGATTACCAAAGCTAACATTTGATCACTGACTTCCACACGTACATCATCATCATCTACCTCTTCTCCCTTTGACAGTTGCACAGTTGGTGAGATCTTCTCTCCTGCAGTTCCTGCCATATGGAGCTCCCGGGAACTTTTCAACTCTATTGATTTTCAGCTCCTTTCAAATCCCACCTGCAAGTCTGTTTTTCTGTGCTTGAATCTCAGCTTCTGTCTCCTTCTGCTAATCTGAAACTTTGTGCTGTATGGTATAATTTACTATATTTGATTCAATTCTGCATTCCTTTCATAGCATGCCATTAAAAAAAAATGCTATAGAAAATATAAACTGTGTCCAATGCAGTTCTGATTTATTCTCACAGTCTCAGTCTTCGTCAAAAATTGGGGGTCACTTTTGCATCAAGGTGATTAATGAACATGTTAATGGAATTGCATGTCCTGTACACATTAAGCAATGTAAAAGGGGCTCCAAATAATGTCAGTAGTCATTTTAATGTACCTAAGTCAACACTGCCATGTATCTATAGGGGCACCTGTATCCATGAAAGGTCCCTTACAGAGATACAACCACCATCAGTCTGATTCTTCCACATCAGCCTCTATTGGAAATCTGAAAAGAGACCAACACAGTAAGAAATGGATGTCTTGTGTATGCCAAACAGCCTGACCCGCATGCTCCCACTCACATCATGTTCTTCACTGCTTGGATGTGGCTTTCCAATGTCCTCTTTTCAATAAAAATGTCTTAAACTTGAAATTTGTTCACCGTAAGTAGTTACAAATCTTCTGTTGTGCTGTCAGCAGATATTAAAGCAGATTTTCAGGTTTGTCTCTGACATTTTTCACAATATATAGAGACCTGTATGAAACGCCTGAGGGGAGGTAAGCAGCTGGAGGGCACAGTACCCTCTGATTCCAGAGTCTGGAGTGTCAGCAGACCCGTGGAAGGATGGGAGAAGGACCCTCCTTGGCCTCGCTCCTCAAACGCTGCCTCTCCGCTCCGCGCGGGCTGCGTACAGAAACCTCAGCAACTAGTTGCATGGGACAATATTTGGTCTCGTTGTTCTTGAAAGTCACAGTGGAAACTTCTTTCAGCTTCTCAGTGTCTTCCCCACCGCCCGAGAGGCTGCTGAGCCCGGGTGCCAGCCCTGCCTGCCCACGGGGTGAATCGCTGCTCTCCGTGAATCACTTCTGCGGTTAAGGTCCTTCAAATCTAGACGAAGCTTCCCATTTCTGTGGGAGTACACATGGGTCTCTGGGGGGAAATTTTGGAAGCCTTTCAGTGACATGGGTTGAAGCAACCGGAGCAAATGGCAGAATTTCATCATCACCTCCCGTGCATGCTGACTGTTTCTCAGTTCCTGAAGTGCTCGTTGGCTCTGCAGAACAAAGGCTGCCCAAATCCTCCTCACCTGCAGCTGGCCACAAACCAAAGCTTTTCGTGTTGAATACCTAACCTAGAGCTTATTAGACTGATTTTAGATGACTCTAACACGTCCTTAGAAAGCCAACCCTTTGAGAAAGTCTGGAAATTCAAGGCAGAGGCCCCAGAAGCACTGCCTGGCTTTCGGAATTCTCTGGGGCACCTGAGCTAAAAGCCAGGAGAGAGGTTGGGCTTGTACAAACCTTCCTGCACTGCTTCATCCACCTCCAGGTGGAGGGAACTCCACTGCTCCCATGTGATTTTTCCAGAGCATATATAACAGGACGATGGAAGTGAGGGCAAAGATTTTCTCTGAATTTATCTGACTGCATTTAAAACTCTGGTATCTTTAAAAATGAGTCTGAAAGCCTTAAACTAAAGGGCTATTAATATTACTCAGGTCTTCCAGTCATTGTTCTATTAAAAACTACTTGGGACCATACCCTGGAGATAGGCATATGTTGCTCATTGCTGTCTTACTGGTACTTTACTCACAGCTCCACAAATCTGCAGGCGGTAGCAGTATTCCCATCAAGGAGAAGGTGTGGCAAATGTTAGAAGTTCTCTGTGCTACACAGCAACTGAAATTTCAGAATGATGCATCACAGCATTCATCTGAGAACAAATATATTTAGTTGGCATGGAAACAGTAAGTTAGGCTGAATGTGGTAAATATCCAGCAGTCATGAAAAATTGAGCAAGTCAGAATAATAAACACTAAAATTGAAAAGTTGCTGAATGCTTTTGAATCATAGCTCTTCTACAATTATCACTCCTGTTTTTGTTTGAACACGAGTGAAATCCACTTAACGAACTAAGCTGTTCCATTTTATTCCAAATACTTCTAAAACACCCTTATTCAGATAACTCCTTTCTCCCTTTTTCATAAGCTATTTGAGAAAAAAGAAATTAAAGGGCTGGAAATCTACATTGGTATTCTCCTTCATTTCCTCAGTAATATTCACGAATTGAACATAATTGATTTTCTGTCTTCAGAGAATCTCTCTGCTTTAAGACTCTATTTGTGACTTAACTGCTTGGAGGAGTGTTCCTGTGGTGTATCTACCGTGTTGCTACTTTAGTTATATATGAACATGGGAACTTTTTCACTCTATTACCCCAGTTAGAAATTTTACATCATACCCAATCTACCCCATAGTTAAAAACATTAGAACAAGGAATGAAAAGAATAGGGTGGGTTTTTTTCTGAAAAAAATCTTGTGTGTAATTCTCAAAAGAGATTCTTGGAGCTTGGAGTCACCAAGTTGGGGTGACTACCCTTACAAAAAGGAATTTGACATGAAATTAGGTATTCTGAAGAAATCTAGCTGCTAAAGCAAGAAGATCACTACCATTAACTCTTATACAGGCTCCAAATTCAGCAAACTTTGTTGCTCATGCCTGAATTCCTGTATTCATTAAGGTCCACACTTAAGCTCTCAGTGA
This sequence comes from Merops nubicus, assembly GCF_000691845.1. NCBI lineage: Eukaryota > Metazoa > Chordata > Aves > Coraciiformes > Meropidae > Merops > Merops nubicus. Next base: position 43,141 of record NW_008611410.1, read on the forward strand.
TGTGCATCATCTTTAATTATATATTCACAGGATATAAAATCTGCTGCATGAACAATGTAGATTTTTAAACTATGACTGACAACTGCACAAAGCCATATGACTCAAAACTGAGAAACATTTTTAGCAGAGTGAAAGCTCTTTCTATCAGAAATCTTGTCTCACATTAGATCTAGGCACGTATCAGAGAGAACCAAGTGATACCCTACAAGAGTACACAATACAGGAACGTAGCCCACATGGGATTAGTTGAGGGGAGCTGCTTCCCAGAGGTAGAGACATAAGAAACTTCAGCATTGCTTTCAAACGAAAAGGTTTGGACACCCCCAAAAATCCTAGGAACCTTCCCAGACTGCTTTAACTGCCTTGGGACTATATATCAAAACCCCTATGTATATCTAAAGCTACGTATTAAGTGTGAGTTACACTTTACTTACTGCTACCTTGCTGGTTTCCATGAACTACAATTACAAATGTGTCAAGAAGCTGGACATCTAATTTTTGAAGAAAACATCCAGCATTTTGTCATGAAGAATGATGATCCTGTTCTGAGACTCCAATCCAGAAGTGCAGTGTTACTGAACATATGGGTCATTGTCCTAGAAAACCATGTTCAGCAGAAGCAGGACAACCTTTATGAAAAAGATAAAATTACTTAGGCTAATCAAAGTGGGAGAAGTTCCCAAGCAGTTTTGACAAACTTATGTTCATTTTGGATTGGAAGTCATCATGCAGCTGACATTGCCATAGTGCACTAGTGATGGAAAAACACAGATATAATGTGATTCCATCTACTCACACGTAAAGGGGATTGGAAAAGTAAAGAGGAATGAACACAAGTTCACAAAAGAACATGAACTACTGGAATGAAAGAGCTCTGTAAATCCAACAGCTCATCTGCAACTGCAGCACCACAGTCACCTCGAGCCATCTCAGGGCTTGCCATCAGAGTCCTTCTAATGTATTTCCTCTCCATTTATAGGACAGTTTGCTTCTGCCTCTCTGGATAATTATAACAATGAAAGGTTAACTCTGTGCAGCACCAGAGGGTTACTCTAACAAAGAGTTAAGCTTCCAGGATCTATCAGTCACTCCTAGAGACTGAAGAGTTACAAGGACATTGCACTGAAATAAAGACAAACATGGAGCACTAAGATACCACCCAACAAGCCGTAACAAGAAACAGCTTTTTCTTTTTAATTAAAAGCACAACAAAATGTTTTTTCATGTCTCATTCATTTGTTTGTTGTTGTTCTAGAATCAAAACACAAGATTTTTCCTTTTAATGAAAAGCAGAGGCTGTTTAACCCTCTCTCCTCCTTATTTATAGACACGTAAAATCTCAGAAAAGTGCCCTTTGTAATACTGCCAGCACAGATTTTGATGGTTTATGCAATTCTGATTCAGACAGTATTTGGTAAAAGTGGAAAGCAAGCTCTAAGATACTGCCTTAAATATTTCAACTCCCTGCTCGGCTGGTGAGTCGTTAACTACTGTTAATATTTGATGAACATGTTTACAGGTAGCCTGGCCAAGATGTAGTCACTGGAAATATGTCAGAGCTGTCATTTTTGCATCTTTCTTCTGGAGAGATAAGCATAACAAATGCATTACCCAGTCACAGAGAAGACACACTAACAACTTTCAAAATGTTTGTCTGCAAAACAGACCAAAACCACCTAAACAAAACCATCCTCAATGGCTCCAGCTTCTTCAGAAAGTCCCCATGGATAGATGACAAAGACAAGACCACTGACAAACTCAGATATAAGTGTTGCCATAAGTCTGCTACATGTTAGCACCGAGCTGCAGAGTGTAGTGTCACTGAAATAACCTTTCTCTTCCATTGATGCTGGGGAACAGGAGAGCTGAGCTAGCCCTTCATTAATTTTGTGTCAACAGGCTAGTCCTCTAGGCTGGTTTGGACAAGGTGCTCAAGTAGGAGAAAACCCTGAAGGCATAAAGTGGGGATCATCCTGTGAATTTGCAAGTCTAGCCTTCTGCCTCTGGATTTCACAAGTCATTTTTTGTTTCTTCTTCTAGATCCTTCCAGTATTGGCCTCCCAGTATCTGAAGGAGGCCCACAAGCAAGCTGGGCAGGGATTTTTTACAAGGGCTTGTAGTGATAGGATGATGGATAATGGCTTCAAACTGGAAGAGAGGAGATTTAGATTAGATGTAAGGAAGAAGTTCTTCACTATGAGGGTGGTGAGATTCTGGAACAGGCTGCCCTGGGACTGTGGATACTTCATCACTGGATGTGTTCCAAGTCCAGGCTGGAGGGGGCTTGGAGCAACCTGGTCTAGTGGGAGGTGTCCCTGCCTGTGGCAGGGGGTTGGAAGTAGATAATCTTTAAGGTACCTTCTGACACAAACCAAACTATGATTCTATGATCCCCTGTCAAAACATGCTAGAAAAGAAACAAAAGAGAAAAGCCAGTGGCAAAGATTAAAGAGGAGGTTTGGAAGAGGACTCATAGAGTGCAGGCCAGTGCTGTTCCCTAGGAGGGACAGCCATGCACCATCTTCTCTTCCAGGAGACTCTTTGAAGCCAAAATGTAATGCTTGTAGGCAAACTCACTCATTGCCCCAAATTCCTGTGAAGCTGCAAGTACTGCAGCTGAGGGTGAACCTGGCCCAACATCTGGAATTTATTAGATGTAAGGAAGAAGTTCTTCACTATGAGGGTGGTGAGATTCTGGAACAGGTTGCCCTGGGACTGTGGATACTTCATCACTGGATGTGTTCCAAGTCCAGGCTGGAGGGGGCTTGGAGCAACCTGGTCTAGTGGGAGGTGTCCCTGCCTGTGGCAGGGGGTTGGAAGTAGATAATCTTTAAGGTACCTTCTGACACAAACCAAACTATGATTCTATGATCCCCTGTCAAAACATGCTAGAAAAGAAACAAAAGAGAAAAGCCAGTGGCAAAGATTAAAGAAAAACTAAAAAGAGGAGGTTTGGAAGAGGACTCATAGAGTGCAGGCCAGTGCTGTTCCCTAGGAGGGACAGCCATGCACCATCTTCTCTTCCAGGAGACTCTTTGAAGCCAAAATGTAATGCTTGTAGGCAAACTCACTCATTGCCCCAAATTCCTGTGAAGCTGCAAGTACTGCAGCTGAGGGTGAACCTGGCCCAACATCTGGATTTTGGGGGTAGAGGGGGAACAGAGCAGAACAGTTAATCACTGACTGTGCTGAGAGCAATTACATGAATTTAAACACCAATGCACAGGTAGGATGACAACAACTGGGGCAAAAATATTTGAAATTCATTATTACTCTTCTTCAACCACCCTCACTTACTATTCCTGCAGGTACAGATTCAGAGATACTTGTTAAGGACACTGTTTACTCACCACCAAATAAAATTCTGAGATGCTTCAAAAAGTGATTTGTATTAGAAATCTGTAAATTTGTGATTCAGAGCTCTACCACCTGTCTGCTTTCCAGAATACTTCAATTTAATGTGGTCTGAATGCAGATCATTGACTTTGTGTTTCAATACCAGTCTGCAAACTACAGGCACTATTTTGCTTGAAGCACACTGTAGCTCTGATTTCACTGCAGGTGTCCAGAATAATTTTAGCACTATTGATCATATGGAACTGTTTACAGACAACATGCTAGGACAATGAATGCATAAGATCAGGCATAAAGATTAATTTTAGCTCTGTTATTGTCCAATTAGAATTTTCTTCATACAAGCCACTAAACAACAGGTTAGAATAGTCTCAGAAACCTCTGCTAAAACAGTATAAACAGTTCAAAATAAATGCACCATTTAAAAGCTAGAATAGTTGAAATACCAACTTGAAATAGAGCATGAGATAAGCATTTGCCTGTAGGGTTCAGACAGTTTAATTCTCTTTTATTACAAAAAAAACCCCCCAAAACAGAAAATAAAGCTAGCTGAAAATTTCTCAGGAAAATATGTGCTTTAGCTTTGAAGCAAGGTATTATTTTTAAACATGGAATCTCCTTGCCCAGGGGAAGAGGACGGGGGGACAGCAGCTGGTACCTGCTCGTGGAACTCCAGTTCCCTGCTCTGCAGCCTCTTCTCTGCGGCCCGCGCCTGGGTGCGGTAACCTTCCACGTCATCCTGTAAGGCCTGAAACAACACCAAGGGATGCAAAACCTGAGTGAGAAACCCGGGATGGCAGAAGAGCTTACAGGTGATGTCTTTCCACGAGACGATTCAGAAAAGGGCACGGTACCAGCACAGCTCCTCAGCTACAGCTGCTTGCTGCCAGCGTGGGACAGACCCAGCTGGACCACGCTTGTTGAGTAAAGTCACTCTGCACAGGTAGGAACACTGACTGAGGAGCAGAAGTTAAATCTTAGTCAGTTTATTTTATTATAGGCTACAAGTATCCAGACTAAAAACATAATAAATATCCTCAAATGGAAATGGAAATGTTGCAACAAAGGCATTTGCCATGGCAAATGTCTCTGATTTTCGTTACCACCTTATTTGCACAACCTGCCCATCCTAAGAACACTTCTGCAGCGTGCCAATAACTTTTCCTTTAAGCCAGAAGAATAATCCTCTCTCTGGAAAACCATGTCTGGAATTTGCAGTGAAAATGTATTCCACATTACTGAGCCGGGATGCTCGCCGAGATGAGGGGCTCCCCTCCCACCCTCCACCAGTCTGGCACGTGATCTCCAAATGAAGCATCAATGCCAATAAATAAAATGAATCTTATGATCGTGTCACTTTACCACAACTATCCAGTCTTTATTTAGTTCAGAAATAATCACTTCTAAACCGAGCTCATAAAATGCATTGACAAATTTACTTTGTCACTCTTGTTCTTCTTATACATTTATTTTTATTACAGCAGTCCCTCCAAGCCTTGATCTTTTTGTTAGATGCCTAACAAAAGAACAGTCGTGCCCCAAGGAACTGATAGCCTATGTTATTTCTAACAGACACACACCAAACAAACAATACAAAGTTTCAAAGTTGTTTTTTTTTTTTTTTTAAGTTTCCTAGTCATTGTTGAATGTTTGAATACACACTTAACATTTACTTACACATTTACTAAAAGCTTAGTTATGTTGTCAGCTTGAATGAAGGCATTGTTAGCTGCAAGTGCTGACTTGAAGCAAAGTGCACAATGTGGATGTTAGATTGACACCGCCACAGAGGCGGCTGTGGCAGCAGAAAGGGAATATTTTGAGTTATCTTTTGTATGCCAGGAAATCAGGGCATTGCTACCCATCAGCTGAAAAGTGTGGTGCAGAGTCAGGACTGGACCTGGGGAGGGACTCGCCCTGGAGACAGGCCAGAAACGACACCAAAGGTGCCTCCAGTGCTGCTTTGTGAAAAGCTGAGCTGCACAGAGACCTTCTCAGAGTGCCCCGGAAAGGAGAGACCGAGTCCACGGACTCTTAGTGTGCTCTGCAAAACATGAAATATGGTTAATGTCTGCTTCCTCCAAGCAGAATTCCCATACATAAACCAGGATCATTAAAAGTACTCACAGTGCAAAGATTTAACAGAAAAAAAAAAAAACCTTGCTCTTTTCCACAGCACTGAAATACTGTACTTTCAAATCATTTACAGGATAAAATTGCTATTGAGATAAGATAAGAGGACTACTTATGATAGATCTTGCACATTGTTTTGAAGTGATGCCAGGCATTAACTTTAAAGTCTTATAGCTATAAGACTATTACATGTTCTGATGCCAAAAAATTTAACCAGACCCAAGCATGAACTTCAAATCTGCCCAGGGACTTTTATGCTATCACCACTTCTGAGAAATGTTGAAAACCAGGCTTTGAATATATAACCAGTCTTCAATACTCAACAAGTCTTGCAGTACCAGGAATTTGCATTAATATAATGAAATCTATGTGTGAATTGTAGGCTTTTTGTTTTCTTCTTGTACATCTAATTTTGTAAGGTAAAACACAAACAAGCACACTTTGATTTAAAAACCAGCCACTCCATGTACCAGAAAGATCAGCACAGACCCCATTCCTCTGGCTGAAGTCCTGCCATACCTCCAAAGAGTCCAGACAGAACCAGTACAGGACGACTCTCAGGAACGTTCACAGAGCACATTTTGGATAAATCACAAAGTATGACCCCTCTTCTTCTGCTGTTTCCATGGGATCAGCCTATACAGTCCAAAGAGCTTGGCATGGTGAAAAATAAGGAGGGAGGAAACCTCACTGCACATCAGTCATCCCACCCTGGTGCTCAAGAGCAAGTTTCACTCTGCAGGACTTTGGAGATGGTCAAGAGATAGCATGGGTGTGTATGCATGTGTACAAATATATATCTATCTCAAAGAACAGATTTATGTCATGCTCCATCACATAAATCTGCAAGCACTGAATACAAAGCAGGATCTCAATTTGTTCCTAATGAAGACAGCAGCCACATGGTGGCCAGGGAGAGAACTGCTGCCCTGCTGCCTCCTTTCTTCATTTCTCCATTTTTACTTATTTACAACAAACACATATTGCAGAACATAAAATGAGAGGTCCCTTTAAATCTGATTGTTTGCAATGCATCTTAAAGTAATTTAATTTGGGAAATTCAGATAACAGAGTCTTTGTTAGGTCCACCTACTCTAGATAGTGTTTGCCAGCATGGAGCACACGTATTTGCTTTCATTATGAGAGCAGACAATGTCTTAAACAAGTAGAATTTAGAGATAAGACATTTTTGCTGCAGCATATAAATGCAGCAAACTATCAAGTCTTATAATTATCCACTCACCAATGGTCAAGCCAGAATATGTTGCATGAGTTTACAGACTTTTCCAACCACACCATAACTGGCTGTTGGTCTATTTTGTTTTGGGATGGCAGAAAAAAAAAAGCCTAACTCCTCTGATCAAGCATGAATATCTCTAACATGACTGGTTTTGGACCATGGTTGTGTTGCATACCAGCTCTCCTCCTGGTCACTCTGCAGAATCTAATTTTGTGTATAAAGGATATTCCATGAGTAATTAATGCTCATTTGGGTATTTCAGCTTTCTTATCAACACAAGGACAAAAAAAGTAAAACCAAACCATCATCATTTGATCAAAGCTATGCCAAAAATAAAGAAAAAAAAAAGAAGTAACATCAAAATCTCATGGATGCTGCAGATTCCTGCATATGATTAGCTCTGAAAATAGTAACTAGAAGTAAGCAAGTTTGTTGCCCATGATTTTAATTTTCTAGGAGGATTCATGATGGATGTCATGAATAATGCACCCGTTTGAAGATCACACTGAAAATTCTCTCTATTGTCAAAAAGCTTCATGTGCAGTGGCCAGAGCCTGAATGCTGATAGCTGTTTCTGAAGCTACCCAGTGCCCTCTAATCTTTATCTGCATCTAACAGAGAAGCTTTTATCACGTAGAATACTCTTAAAAATAGCAAAGGACTTAGCCCAGGTACACCACAGAACATCTCTTTTGTAAAATTAAACAATGGGGTTTGTTTTGTTCAGAAATGCAGTTTTTATTCTGCAGCTTCAAAGTGTCAGATTTTGCCCAAAGAGGAACAGAGCTTATGTTTAATAACTGCTGGGATGAAGAAAAAGGGATGAAAAAAATTAACAAAAAACCAAGCCAATTTTTAAGTGTCAGAAGCTTTTTTTCCCTGAATGGAAACCAAAGCCTAACTTTTTTTAGTTAAATTTTTCCAGGTACAGAACAAATCCTTGTCCCTCAGCTCTCTGAAGCTGACTTACATCACTGTTAGAAAGGCAGGGTTGGGTTGGGGTTTCTTTTTTTTACAGTTAAACCAGCTTTCAAATGCCATGTAAACATGTTTGCTGTTGAAAGTCTACACCATACCTGACCTTGGAAGTGCTTTGTGTTGGCCTGAGAACAAAGAAATGAAATGTTTTGCTTTCCAGCCCAGATATCCTACACTTTGAAAAGCACTTAAAAATGTAAATGAGATAATAAGCTCTACTGCAACATTGTGGGTGAATTACAGCTGTATAAAAGGAACAGGCGTTTGATTTATTTACAAAAATGGAAAGGATCCTGAAATAAAATCATATTGTAAATGTTTTGGTCGCATACAACGTTGAGAGACAGGAGAAGGGTGGAAGGGAAAAGGAAGGGCTTTGGGAATATGCTGCTGAAACACTGCAGTCAGATTTGGGACCTCAAGTGGAGCTGGAGGACGAGCCCTGTCACTGCCAAACACAAGAAGTTTGGGTAGAGGCTGCTCTCAAAGGGGAAAGGAACACCTCAGCTGCATTTCTAGGTAGGCACTTCTTTTTCCTATTACTCTGTTGTGGCTTGATTATCACCAGCAAAACGTTGAAAGAGGTTTTCAAACCCAACTCTGCTCCTGGGCACTGGGCGACAGGAGCAGCACGTGTGGAGGGAGTGTGGAGTTCAGCCTGTGCAGCTCCTGGAGGCCAGAGGAACTCAGCCTGACTGCTGGGTGCCAGACCAAGGCTGCAAAAGAGGGTTTTTTTAAAAAAAACAACTTGTAAAGCATATAGTTTTGACAAGGAGCCATAAAGAGACAAAAAGGTACGATGCCAGCATTACAAAATCCCTTTTCAAGACAGGAATACATTTTTGGCATTAGTTACAGGGCTTAATCTAAATCAGCTAAAGAGAAAGAGTTCTAAGAATCACATGAAAAAGTCTGAAATGGGAATATATGAAGGATTTAGTCTTTAATATCCAAAAACCGACTTGATTATCCTTTAACCACAGGATATTGTAAAAAAGAAGTGCTGGATTCCCTGAAAGAAAATTCAGTTCTGGAAGAATTACATAAACTGAAATCATTATTATTTTTAATTACTGGGTATAGATTATTACTGTGAAGATACTGTGTTTTCAAAGGTGTGATGTTTGGCTTCTTCAACATGAAATAATTTCCTGCTTCTGGTGTGTTCCTGAGAGTAGACAGGGCTTGATTCCTGCTCCCATCACATCGATGGCAAGACTGGGTCATGAAAATTTACCTCTCTGGTGCTGAGAGTTGAATAACTGACACTTAGAAGGAAAGGAAAATCTTCCAAAAGATGTTAAATACCAATCTATTTTCACTTTGCAACAAAAAATGTCACCAGGAAAGTCACTGCTCAACCTGATCAGATTATGCCAGGTAAAGCCAAGGTCTTTTTTTGATACACATACATAATTCTTATTAGCTGTGCCAGCAGCTCTGCACACATGGATGTGCATCTTTATCCAGAAAAGACCTCAATATTTATGACCAGTGCAGAGCAATACTACAACTAAAGGTAGTAATAGTTAGCACTCTTCATCTTCAAAGAATTTTTCAAACATTACCAAATTAATATAATTAGTTAATGAAAGATGCAGTAATAAAAGCTACCCGTAATTACCCACTGCAGTTTTAATTATCTCCTTGCTAATGCCCACAGAAGAAGTCTTCCACTTTACATCCTCAAAACATGTGCCAACAATAATTCTGAATACAGGTCTATCTTTAAGTGCCTTCTAAATTCAAATTGCATCCATTGATGTGTTTTCTTTCCCTGTTCATGAGAAGAAAACCTAGCTTTGAAACTCTAAAGAAAATCCATGTGAATGTTAACAAAAAATAAAGTAAATGTTGTTCCAGAAATATATATGGAGATGCTATAAAATTTTGTCATAAACATTCAGTCTTGAGTACCTTTATCTCTCCATGAAGTTGCAAGCATGGGCTGACTGGGCAAAAACTTCTCCTTTATATGAAGTCTCACAATTTATAAACTCAAATGTTACTCTTATTCAAAGAAAGCAGGCCAAATATCCCATGAAAATTAATATCAGATTTTTTAACATAACCATTATTTTTCAAAAAATACCTTATGGACATAAGTAAATTTGTCTGAGTCTGTTCCTACTATAAATAAATTGGGAAAACATATCTATGAAGATCACTGATGTAATGCAATAAGTCAGAGCAAGACAAGTGTATTTTAAAGAAGTCAAATATTGATGTTTGAGCCAAACTGTTGGTGTAGCCTCAATGTTTTTTTTTTGGTTTTCACAAAGCTTTTGTCCACTGACACTGCTCCAAACCTTGGACACTGTGTGCTCTTCGGGCTGTGTTCCAGTGCACAACTGTTGGAAAACCTCTGTACTTAAGTTCTCTCTTGTTTTTGGTGTAAAGCAAACGAAATCTTATGGTTTTAACCTAATACATATGTTTGCTGTTCACATATGGCAAAATTCCTTTCTGGTGGGAACTTTTTAGCTGTTGTTGCAACACGCTATATATCCAAGAAGTCTCCTTTGATGTTGAACTATTGCTCCACTACTCATTATGCTACTGATTCAATATGAAAGGCAAAATTTCTGTGGTTTTTGTTAAAACAATAGCTTTGGTTTTGCAAACAAAGTTTTCCACAACCTGTACGCAGGGGCCAACATTACTGCAACAGAAAAGAAAGTATCTCTATTATTTTATACTGAAAATAATTACGGTGTTTAACAGCACGAATCATTCTTCCATCCCATAGGTAACACTACAATTACTATTATGACTGGACAGAAAATTTATGCTTTATTGCTCCTCAGGAGCAGAAATTAAAACACCTTAAGCGATATTTTACATCTAACACTTTCCTTCCACTGACCTCCTCACCCTTTGCCATCAGTTCAGCTTCATTACCTGGATGAAGTTGCTAACAGCTACTTATGGGTGGGGGAAAAGAGAAGTCCTGGGAAGACCAATCTGCACAGGGTCCTACTATGCAATGACAGAACAGCAAATCAGGGGATCTTCATGCCTAATATATAATTTTAACCACTAAATACTACTTGATGAAGAGTGAATATGAATTACAACATTGAATGAAAATGCAAATGGCAATGCCTTTTGAAATGTGTCCCTAAATGAGCAGGTTGCCCATTTTCTGCTATCATTATGAAAAAAAGAAAGGTTTCTTTGGTCAGGAATCAGGAAAAGGGGTAATTTCCACAGGCACAGAATTCATCAAGTCCCACTTGGGATAATGGGAACTCCCATATACTGGGCACATGGAAGTTTGGCCCACTTTGCTGACGTTTCCAAATGGGAGTGGAAATCTTGCAAAACCACCCAAGCTGTGGGCTTTGCCCAGTCACACGAGTCAAGCAGCTCCTCTCTGCACCAGCCCACACTGCTGCAGAGATTTGCCAGTAGGAGATGCCGTTGTGAAGTGTAACAACCTTCTTCCCCTGAGGGACTGTGGGAAGAAAGAAAGGGGCTCAAGAAGGAAGAGGATAATTCTACTCTAGGAACAAAACCAAGTCCCTCCAGTAGTAGTGAAAAAAAATTAAAGTAGGTCACTTAACGTAAAAGAGAATTATATGCAAACACTTTTCCAGTCTGGCAGGCTCTAATGCTACACTATTCTCAAATTTTTAAATCCAGAGGCAGAATCTGTGTATAATGTCAGCACATTATACACTTTTATCTTTGGCATCACTTCCTGAGCAGTCCCTTAACATTTTCACACTAGAATTCATCTAGTCTTGTGTCTTTTGGAGATTCCCTGAGCACTGTTAGGATTGTCAACACACGTTTCTTCCTGCTACCCTATAAAATATTGGTGTGTTATCAGCATTTTTTGTAAATATCTAGTTCAGCTGACCAAAGTTGTAAGACCATTTTTTCTGCAAAGCCTTTAGCCATATAACCCTAAACCACCTTACAGCACCAGTAGAGCTTGGGCTTAAAGTTAAACCAGGGCCTAAGCATTTTGCTGAGTCAGGGATTCACTGCATGGCACTCTGAACTCAACTCTTTTGAAATGCAAAGGATGTCATAAGGCAAGGCAAGTCCTGCAAAGGTACAAATTCAAAGAGAACAGCAGTATAAATTGCAGTTGGGCATTTTTTTTTTTCAGGGGGAGCCAAAGAAGGAATTGTTTTCACTTTGTTTTTACTGGCTCAGGTGATAGGCAAGGGGGGGAAGGCAAGGTTCAAAGGGCAGCAATAAACTTGCTTTCATCTGCTTTTCTCAATGAACCACAAAACCCAACAAGCAGTTGCCATCTGCAAGCATTGCTTTGTCTGTTACCAGGACATTGTAGAGTTGTCCTGATGAGGTAATCTGCAAAGCTTGTCAGCTCAGAAGATTTACCATAATATTTACCTGGAGTATTTTGTTAGAATGCTTTAAAAATGGCTTTTCCTTTTTTTTTTTTCCCAGACTCACTGAGTTTCATGGTCAAGAGCAGGGGCAGAGGTTGCCAAAAGGAGAAAGCTGCTGAACTTTTCCCCTCTTTCACTCTCAGGGGTGTAGACAGAAACACCAACGGTTCTCATATACCAGATAAAATGAATCTTTTAAACCCAAAGATACCATGACATCTTAAGCACACACTTATGAAGGAAAAGTTCAGAACTCCATTTTAAACCACTTATGAGAGGATTTACCAAGATTCTGCCTAATGTTCAGCTGACGCATTGTCAAAAACATTTATCACAAACCTTTTGAAGTTTCTTAGCTCCCCCCTAGTTATTAAAACTTGAACTGCAGAGTTTGTTATCAGCCTCAGAGCACACACAAAATACATCAGGTATTTTTTAAGTCAGCCTTTCAGCCTGATTTTGAGACTATTATCCAAAATAAAACATTCCCAATCAGGTTAATGTCTGACAGATAATGCTGAACAGGCGTAACTGCTGTGCCTGATTGATCCACTAGACAATTTTCATTTCCTAATTTGCTTTTTATTAAACACTTTGCAATCAAAGGGAACGGCAAGGAGTCTGCCATTCTCAGAGCAGGTTTCTTGTGAAGACTTGATGTCAGCTTCAACATTTCCAGACAACTTCTTCAATTTTTGATGCTATGTTGTAAGAGTGTCTAAAACGTCGCGTCAATGGTTATGCTGTGCTGGTGAAAACCTGCTGTTGGGTATACAAACTAAGGACTAGAACATCTGTTTTTGCTGGTTGCTGTATTCTTACCAAGAGCTCTGCAAAAACAAACATCAGGGGTTCAAACAGCATTTCCTGCAATGACTTAGAGAACGCCTGACTCATGATAAAGCATATTTATCAATCACTTGCTCAACAAGGCAATCTTCTCACTCCTGGGGGCTTCATTCCCAACTAAGTTTATCACCCAACTGCCACTTTAAGTGGGTGTTCGGAGACTTTACACCTGGAGATGGACCAGAGGTTCCAGTAGACCCCCGGGTGCCCTACAAACGTCTCCTTAAAATGCATTCCTCATCACAGATGCACAAAGACTTGGAAATATAAACATTTCTAACAGGCCTTACAAAGCATCTTATTTTGCTATGAGCTTTTAAAAAGTCACTATGAAAGGCTCAGGTATTTCTAATCAATACACTAATCTGATTCCCAGTAGGAACAAAAGAAAAACTATTTATTTTATGCAATGAACTAGCGGAGTGCCCTATACTGCTGGACTTCCTCCATCACATAAAATAACACACATTCTCTTACACACACACATAAAGGAATCTAATAACGTCTTTATGCTTTTCAAAGTAACCTTAATCAACAATATTAACTCATGAGGCAAACCACTGCTTTTTGAACTGAACAAGAGTGAGCTTGACTCAGCAGTGCCTGCACACTCAGTGCATCTAAGATGTGAGAGGCAGCAAAGTAATACCTTCTAAAATTATGTCTATAAGCCAAAAATGGGATGATTCTTGACAGGGGAGAATACACAGTTGGAAACTTGGAAACTCTTCTATTCAAAGTCTTTAATGACCTCCAACCCAATTACATTTGCAGCAAGACATGATAACGCGATTGCTCCTATTTAAAAGTACGTGTGAAAACTGAGCAGTTTTGAAGCTTGATTTTTTTTTTTAATCATGTTGAGATGAAGCTCATTTACTTAAAAAGAAAAAATGAAAAAGAACGTCCTCTGCAGCTGGTCAAACAGATTATGAAACTCTAATCTCACTAGCCTGAGGAAAGCGAAAACTGTTTTTCAAGTATCTATTTTATAGAGCACTGGCTTTATACTTTTAAAAAGACACATTAACATAACTGATCAGAACATCCCAGAATGTTTCTGATCTAGTTAATCATATGACGTTATGACAGAGATACTTGCTGTCATAATGCCAATGTTTCTAAACATTTCTAAAGTCCTTTAAGTTCACTTCTTTTTTTTTTTCAAAATTAGACATGGGTAAGATCTATTTCAGCTTCTTCAGAAGTTTCTCCTTCCATTTTAGAACTCTAGAATACTCGTGCAGAATATTTTAGAAAGACATAGACACACATAGCAAAGAACAATATCAGTCTTCACAACCTATTTAAATGTTTCTGCTAGCTTTTTATTAAAAACACTTTAATTCCTGTGTAACTAATTTCTGAGAACACCACCACCCTACTTCTTTAGCTCTAACATAATCTTTTTAGCAGAACTGGAATCAGCAATTAAAAATTGTGAATTTTTTCAAAATTTGTGGTCTATGCTTTCCTTCAAGGCAATCCTTTGAAACATTTGCATGTCTGGGGACAAGGCACGTGGGACAATTTTGGTCTGCAAGCTTCCAGCAGGTCTGTGCCCCTCCAAGCCAGCTCTGGAGAGATCAGACCAAGGATTGCCTGGTAGACACCCCTGACAGGAGCATCACTGCAACAGGCAACTGCTTGGCTGCACTTGAAACAAACATTTCATCTTTTGATGCTGATAATTTCACCAATACAGGTAATGAATTAGGTGTGACTTACCTATAGGCAAACTAAGAAGAGGATAAACATTTGCCAAAGCTATTGTTGTGTCTTCAGACAGTTTTCATGGAATGTCAAGAGCTCTCACCACAATTGTGACAAAGTAGACCTGACTTCAATGGAGGCTTTTGTTTTGTTTTGTTTTTGGTGAAGTCTTTTTTGATCCACTTTTGAGCTGAATGATGGTTGGAAGATTGCTAATTCAGTTAGATCTTTCTGCTCTGGCAGGAAAGTCTTACATGCAAATGCAGACAGGATAGCACCTCAGTGCCATACAACAGAAGTTGAGTTACTTGTGCGCCTGTTGAGGATCCTCAAGATATTGCTCTGTTTTTCCTTCCAAGGAATTCCCACACGGTCATGACAAGCCAACTAAAACACTCCTAAAAGGTACACCAAGCCCACAAACTGTAGAGTGGGGAATGTTTTGCTTCAGATCATCATGAATGCTAAGGACTCAAAGAGCAACCACACAGATGCACAGACCACAAAGCCACCAAAGACTATTAAATAGAGACAGCAACTCCCTTAACTGTGTTGCTGGAGAATGGGAGAGTATAGTGAGGAAATGTCCCTAAATCTTTAGCCTGTTCTACTCTTTCCTGGGCATCTGTTACCATATACCACGTCCCAGAAGATGGAGACAGACAGACTTCAGCTTGACCCAGCACAGACATTTCTATTCCTCAGCCAAAACAATCTCTACAGTTTACATCCTACAGGACTTTGAGGCTTCTGAATGACAAATGCCACATCCTGATATCCACAGTACACTTCAATCATCATCCAAAATGCTCTGAACAAGAAAAATAACCCAACTGATTGGTGTCTCCCAGTTTCACAGATGTTTGGGGAGAGTGTTTCTGCACAGGTAGAAAATGCTGTAAGAGTCTGACTGGCTGAGGAATGCTTGATCAATGCTAAGAGAACAACTGCCAAACCTGTTTGGCACATCTAAAAGGAAGGCAGGCTCTTTTCATTTTCTTTTTTTTTTTTTTTTATATGTAAGTAGTTCCAAATATTCTTATATAGATGACATTTTTTAAAATGCAAAAGCATTAAAAGTAACAGAAAACAGATCAAGTTCTGAAGCAGCACCAGTTTCTCATTTGTGCAGCTCCATACTCACGTCTCTCATTAGACCTGCACGGCACACAGAGCAGAGCTTTCCAGAGACTTCATCCACACACAAAAACTTTTCCTTATCACAAATGAGACATAAACTGCAGGACAAACAATATCTGGTGCAGTGTGAAAGAACTAAGAACGCCGGTATAGTTAATGTTGCATAAATCTTGATCTAGTTTCAGGATCTGATAAAGAAGCACAAACAAACTTGTCCTTTGCAGGGGCAGGTTCTGCAAACAGCAGCTTAGGGAGGGAGGAGGGACATCAGCCTGCTGGTATCCACCAGGAAGGCTGGGTTATTAGAGACAGGTGCTAGCAAAGGGGTCCACAGCAGTCCCAAACCTGGCTTGCAAACACACGTTGCCATGAGATCCAGGAGGGAGGGGAGACCTGGGAGAGGACAGCAGAAAGGAAAAAACAGCACATTAACCTTGAAGGCAAGTAGAAATGTTAGCAGGGATGGCAATATGAATTATACTAACAGGAACAAAAATGTAAGGAATTTAAATATAGCCATATTGAGAAAAGCAATGCTTTCTTCTGAAGCCAGAGAGAGCCAATACACATCTTCAACTTCTCCTTCAGGGTGCTTGAAGAGTTCTGGCTTCCAGTTGTACAGGTGTTCCTGCAGGTAGCTAACATTTGGTAGCCTGAATTTTTATTTATTAAGCTTCACTCTGCCACTCCCAAGCTTCTCAGTAAGCAAACAAACTCACTTTTCATGTTTAGTTTTCTCTTGTTTGTACTTTCACCCTCTCTTACATAACAAACTTGGAAGAGAGCAGCAGCACGGAGAGTGCCCGGGGCTCCTGGTGTGGGTGCAGCGGGTCGGACTCTCCCCTGCAGGCATCATCCCTCCCTCAACAAGCACATCCTCTTCCCTGTCTCCTCCAGGTTAGCTCCAGGTGGTGGAATGGTGGCTGCTGGGTGAGAAGGGAGTCATGCTGACACTGGGAATAAAGAGGCCAAGCTGCACCGTGGTACCATGTAGGGGTACCCATGGCACTCCCTGAGCACTCATGTAGAAAACACAAAGGAAAATGTTAGAGCACTTCAGGATTTAATGTCTTTTCAGCAGTTTTCATACAGAGAGCTAGTACAACCTTCTGTTGAAATTAAAATGTTGCACTCCTGAGAGAGTGATTCTCAGGAGCCTGGATGAATTCTGGACTAGCACTGCTGCCCGTTTGGCAAGAGCACAAATGCTGTGCTTTCCCAACCCACAGTGTATCTGCATGAAGCTTGGTGCTGACATGTCCTCACTAATTATTTCCCAGGAAAAGAGGCTGGTTTTTTTTCTCCTGATCTGGCTCTAGAAGAACTTCCATTCATTCATTTCTGTTTCACAAACGATCCAATTTGTTTTCAGGACACGACTGAGTGATGCTCTCCTTCCTCCTCAGACAGCAAACGTCATTCCTTTGCAATGGTCTAAACTGTGAGAGAGCAAACTCCAGTGCCAAAACTGAGCTGTGACTCTAAGGCACGTCTCAAGAAGGGAAGTGAACAGTTCATTGCATGATTTGTCTTCTAAGGCCAACACGGACAGGTTTGAAGCCCATGATCTCATGCCATGCTGGGCCAGAAAAATGGCATATTCAGGGCATAGGTTTCCAGCATAAAAATACTCTTGGGGTGATCTGATGTGACTCTATTCACCTGCCAACAGTTCTGGCAGAAAAATAAAAAGGCTCTGGAGATGAGCTGCTGCTGGAGGCAAAGCAGGAGCCATTAGAAGAGCTGCCCTAACCTGTGAGGAACTGGCCTTTTTGCTTTGAACTTCAGCACATCCTAATGAATTTCTCATAATTGGCAATCTGGGGTTTTCACTGAAGATATGTTTCTCTTGAGGTGCCAAATGCAGAAGACGTATTCAACATCAGAAAGACAAATTTTGGGTCTCCTGGTTGAATGGCCAAAGTGGTGAAGGCAGTTCCAGCAGGTATCTTCACCACTACTGCAGATAACTGTCTTGTATTTGGGATTTGATTCATACATGAACATGCATCAGTGCTGAAGGATTTGGTTTCATATTTATTAACATATTGACTTAATTGAAGTTATTGACTTCAGTGCTCTGAAAGCTTGAAGTAAAATAAGCAGAGACAGATTTAGTAACAGAAATTAAGAAGTGGCTGTGTCAGAGGAGTAAGGCTTTTGTTGAGCTTGACTGATGTCTGCTTTACAGCTCTTCCAGTTCTTTGCTATCTGTTTTGAAGGGGACAATGCCAAGAAGCTCATTTAGAGTCCTAAATTTTATCCTGTAGGCAGCACTTATTTCAGTTTCCTGAGAATAAATTTCACAGACAGACCCCCTGAAGAAGAAAACAGGCGAACTCTTTTTGCTCCATAAAATAGCCTCCTTGCTGGGGGACCTCAGGCTTTCTGAAGAGGCCCAAGACATAAAATTAAGCTTCAGCCTCAAGTCCTCAGTCTTCTTCATGCATGCTTTCAAGAGTGAACAAATAAAATATTTACCATACCAAATCCTGTACATCAATGAAGAGAATCAACACAGAGTAGATGGTGCATGAGCCAGCAACAACAAACCATTCCTAGGCAAGGCATCCCAAACTCCAATGCAAGATGGAGTATGCACATCAAGTGCAGAATTCATGCACAAAAAGATCAAAGAATTATGTATATTTTCAAGAAAACTACTCTAGATTTTCATCTTCTTATGCACACATGGACTATATGAACACAAAGACAATTTCCTTGAACTGCAAGACAACAAGGTGTACTGGG
This sequence comes from Merops nubicus, assembly GCF_000691845.1. Lineage (NCBI taxonomy): Eukaryota > Metazoa > Chordata > Aves > Coraciiformes > Meropidae > Merops > Merops nubicus. The sequence goes on from NW_008611410.1 coordinate 61,666, forward strand.
TCTAGCTGGAAATGTTTACAATACAGATTTTAATGGGAAAAGGAGCAAAGCATGATATGCAGGAATATAATTTTTGCTGTTTCTGGACTCTAGTGCTATTTTGGCTGCCAAGAGTACACAAAATTTCCACTGAAGGGCAAGTCAAACCAATTTCCCTAAGGATGGAGGCATCCGAAAACTTACTGGGGTTATTATATTAGTGCCTACGCATTCTTTAAGCAGATGAACTGCTCCATTTTGAATCCACGTCAAACCACAAGAACTGGCTGATATTAGCATTCAATTAAAATGATCTTGTTCTTCTAGAAAAAAATTTGGCTACCAGCTACATCTCACATTTTCTAGCTGGGCACAACAGGGTGGTTGATGCTAGAAGGAAAGGGGATAGGTTTCTACTGAAGACCGAAGGGTCACGTTTGGTGACAGTATTTGTAGGTTTAACCTCCTCCACAAATTTGTGAGATGAAAAAGCCACTTCTGCTGAGCATGAAACTGTGAGAAAGTTAGAGCTAGAACTTGTAAATATACGAGTTGTGCTAATTAGGCAGGTGTTTTGAAAAACCCAAACTTTACACTCGATGCATATTTGTAGCTTTTGATGTACTTAGTGCTGCTTCACACCACTCCAGGCTCACTGAGAAAGGCAGAAGCTGCTCCCCTGCTAGGCTGTCTGGGTGAGTTTGCCATCTGATCTACTGAATACACAGATAAAAGTCACCACATACTTTTTTTTTCCTTTTCAAGTACAGTACTGTAACTTGGAAAGTTCCTTTCTTCTCAACTCCACTGATGCAAGAAGGTGGCAGAAATATAGCAGCTTTGGCTGCTTTCCTTTAGTAGCTCTTTGTAACTAAGCTTTTCATGCTAAGGAAACAATAGTATTTTCATTTGGTATGGAAAAAGCCACTCTAGTTATAGAAAATAAAAGCCATGCCTTCCAAAACCCATGAGTGCTACTGACCACCCTGCCTTTAAATATTGGTAAATAATTACCCTGTACAGGTATCAGGTTCACCAGGTTTCTCTTGTTACACTTAAGAAAAGCTCAACTATTGTGAAAATGGTAAGTTTAACAAAGATATTTCTATTTCACTGTGATCTGCCTTAGCCAGTCGTTTTTTAAAACACACTGATATTTGATCTGCTTGAGTTTCAGTTACATGTAAGGCTGGAGAGCCAGCAGAAAATTCCAAATGGAATCTGAAGATTTCTAAAGTCAACACTCATTTTGGCAGGAGCGTTTTAATGCATAAAGCTGAAATCCTCAGTTACTCTCTCCTGCTGACATCCCTTGAGCAGCCCAGCACCACGATTCCTACAAAACCAAAAGCAACGTATTTTAGAACATACAGATTTGCAGAAAATATTTACACAGGTACTGGAAATTGTGTAGGCATGCTGGAATCAGCCAGTACTATTTTGGCTCACTCCGGGGATGAGCCACTCATAAGAAAGATATCTAAGGGAAATACATGTTGATAAGCAGAGTGGGTCCACACCCCCAAATCTCTGTTTGCCAAGCCCTGCAATTTGTGTTACTGTGCCAGGCTTTAAAAATCTTTACTATGGAGTAATAAATGTTTGTGGACTACGGAAGGTTTGCTTTGAAGATGTCATTTTTTGTTGGTTGACTGTATAGTTCACACGTATTGTGTTTCCACCTCCACGGCTGGAGCAGCCCTGCAGTCAAGGCTGTTCCAGGAGCAGGGAAGGAGGCTGTGTTCCAGGAACTCACTGGAACTGGAACAAAGAACAGCCCTTGGAAAGTCTACACAGTCCTATGCACAGACTGTTTTACAGATGCCCTGTTTGGAGGACATTAGACACTTGTTTTTATCTTTATCTTTTTTTTTTCCCCTTCTCTCCCATAAAGTCCCAGACTTTTGAGCACAGGCTCTTCCTCCCGGGCAGTCTGCCTCCTAACTTCTGAGTATCTCCCCAGCTCTCTTTCTAAGCACCACTTTCTCCTCCACATAAAAGTCCCTGTGCTCTTTGGAGAGGAAAATATCTTTGAAATTCAACAGTGAACTGTAACCACTGCAGAAGCCCTAAAAAAAAGCTAATTTTCATTTGCTTATATCATAAGTTATAAACATTGTCTGCCCTTCTTTATTAGCTGTGTGGGCTTATGTCAGTATTATTTAACACTTACTATTAAGAGTGTTTTCTCTGGACCTTTCTAATCCCCTAGGACGCCACTCACTGCTACTACTCCTGTCTTGTCAGTTAAAAGCAGCGAATTTTATGGCTTGTGTTAAAATCCTCTGCCATTTTTCCAGTGCAAAATAAGTATAGCCCACCTGATTAAAAGAAACTGATAGTTTAGCTATATAAGACCATTTTGTATGCATTTATGGAATCTTTAATTCCACAGTTTAGAGACTGGTGGATGCAAGGACGCATCCCTTCTAGGGCTAAAAAAGAATAAAAAGGACTTTGTGCAGTCAAGTGCCTTCTGGGGGCAAAGCAAAACACCAAGGACAATGATAATGCAGGAAAAAGTAAAAATACAAACTTTGAAACTTGCTGGATAAAACTGGACTGCACTTCAGAGGAGTAGGCAAGCACTAGCTCTAGTCTTTTATAAAACTTGTAAGTATGATTTTGCTGTTGGCCATGGCAAGTTCTATAATGCGTTGAGACATGAAAAGTCAAGAAAAATGCCAGAGTGCAAAGCTTGCTGCAGGAAAAAGGAAAAAAAAAAAAAGATGACTCAATTCTTTGTCTCATAAAGCATGTCAAAGATATTATAAAGTACTTACAGATGCTCAGCCACTCAGATTGCCTGATTGGCCAAACATCTGAGACCCTATAATTTTGAAGAGAAGGTACTATGCTTGAGACAATGAAATAATTTCTGTGGCAACAGAAAAAGAGATGATTTTGAAAGGGAGCAAGAACTTTTTAAAAATCAGAGTTTCAGTGGTGATCAATAACTACCTAACCTTCACAGGACAGCCAGCTTATTTTTATTACCATTTATAATGAATGTGTCAATACAGACTTTTGAAGATTACCATGTAATGGAATCAAGACAGAGCATAAGCAACTGCTGAAAAGCTTGAGGCTAAACCCTCCTTTATCTGACAGAGAGAATTTGGGTAAAACTAGTATTTATATAAACAAAGACTGAAAAACAGGTGCCTCAAAGTTTGGATCCCCTGTAAAAGAGAAAGCAAAATCATGAAAGACCTGCAGAGTTCATTTACTTCTCCTGGAAGAAATTACTTTCTTTGCTGATCAAACAGTTTAGGAAATTATAAGCAAGATAATGTTATTTGCCTGGTAAATTTGAACGGCTGCTTTACAATGCTAAGGTACAAACGTTGGTGCCTTGTAATTCCCCACTAATAAAAGACACTGTAAGGTTATTAGTATTATTACAGACCGAAGTCAAGTGACAAAGAAAGAGATCCATGAAAAATGACTCTGTGTATTTAACATCAAGATGGTCCCTTAAAACTCTACTTCACCATGCCAAATGGTTCATCATGGTAATGTTTAGCCACAAAAGCTATCAGATGGATTTGTGACCCCTCGGGAGAACTCTGTGACACACGTATCTCTGAAGATCTTCAATGACTGACAGAAGTTGGCATGTCTGTGGCCACCGAACCATCACAAACAGTAACGCACGTTCTGACCAGATGTCTTCTAAGACATGAGTCAGTGTCAGCTTCAGCAGTGAAACACTAACCTCCTTTTACAGGCACTGCTAAAAATCCCCACCACCTTCCGATAAATTAAAACAAAAAAATGCAATAAAATATTTTTTAAGAGCTTATTGAGTCTTACTGACAAGAGTTTATTATGCAGCTATTCAACACTGGTCTAGATTATCACAGCTAACCCTACTGCATCACTGTATGCTGGAGAGGAGAGCAAGTCAAGACTCACTGAACAAAAAGTCCTTGAAAGAACACATCTTCATTTTACCCTAAGTTTTAGATTTTCATTTTTAGTTTACACGGAGCTTTCAGGAGTTATTTTTCCTAATTGATGCCCTCAGTGCTGTCGGTGTCAGCACGGTCACAGCCTTCTGCACAACCACTCATTACAGCCTTTCTGCTGCAAACACAAAGAAAATGTTGAACATGTAAATTGTAGTTTGGAACCTTGTCAGTAGCGTTAACAAAAAGATAAAGAACTGACCTGGCCCAGGGTTCTCCAAAGGGTCTGAGGGGACTGTGAGTTGTTAGATGTGGCTTTAACGCTGGGTGATCTCACTTCCAGAATCAATCCACCCCCACAGCACCCTACAGATTTGTACTGTTTGGACCATGAAACTGTCCTTGCAGCTGATGAATCAACTGGTGCCAGGTCTGGAGCTCAGGGGTCCAGAGTTAACCTCCAGCTCTGCCACAAACCTCGGACAAAGTCAAGGCTCTACCAGCCAGTGCCTCATTTGTGAGATAAAACCAAAACTGCTTCCTCCTCTCTGTACCCTAGGTCAGGCCAGTTTAGGTTGTACACTCTCTGATGCCCCTGCTCCATTAAAAAGCACTAATAAAGACATCTAAATCACTTGAGAGTTAGCTTTGTTTGCAGCTTTGAAACCAAGAAATTAGAATTATTTCTTTCTTACCAAACCAAACATTATCTATTGTCAAGTACAATGGTGGTAGCCCAAAAGGTATTCTGAGGACAATAGACTAAATACTTCTGCAGGACCACGAACACTCAGTTAATGTTCCCATAGCTCTGACATGCTTTTTCTTTTAATACAAAATATTATTTGTAATTAAAAGTGGAATTTGCTAATAAACATGGTTGATAATGAAATACAACTATGGGCAAAATTAGCTTGTTCACAAAATTTTTTAAAACAGTTTTCCTAGTACACTGTATTTTAGAAACACTTGTAAATACCATCAGTATATTTTGACAACTACTTTCTGGAAACAAAGATATCAGGTGCCCTTAAAGAAATGTTCTGAATGCTTTAAAACATCCCAAGGTTTAAGATAATTTGTTTAACTTTTAGGGGGTATCAAGCATGAAGCTGAAGGGGGGATTATGCACAAGGAACAAGGAGGAGATGTGGCCAGACCTGTGGTGGGACACAGGCAGGGCAGAGGTGGGCTGGGTGGCTGATGGGGGCTACGACCACCTACCCCCCAGAGGGACTGACTCAGGCATAACGACAGCAGAGTAAGGATTTTGTTGTAGTCACACTGAGAAATTTCTGTGTTGATAAAACCCTCAACTCCAGTCTTTGCAGAGAGGAAATCATCTTTTTGCTCCAAGATACGACAGCGCCTAGCAAATACATGATGATGTTGAAAACACTCAACCCCAACACAGGCCCAGACAATTTCAAACCAGAAGTTTTCTCCTTTGTTCTGCTGTGGCTATAAACTACATTTTTTTTTTTCTCCCCTCTCAACATTTTTAAACATAACAAAGAAAAACAACTGTTTCAAAATTTTTCACATGCAGGGGAACATTATTATGTGACATTCTTTCCTAGAAATCTGTCTTATTTATTAACAGAATTAATCTGATCATAAGCTGGCTGACACACAAAGTGTTGAAATATGTCATCTTCAAACCATGTTTTGCTAATGAAATTTTGGTGTTAATTCAGGGAATATAACAGAATCCCAGAATCTGTAGTACGAGCCAAACAACAAATGTGGTTCTTCTGGCAAAAAAGCATCATTTTCTCCCTTTTCTGTTGTGGGTTTGTCACTGCGTGCTCTCCATCATCCATTTCTTTCCAGAATCTACTTTTTGATGTGGAGTCCCCACTTGGCCATCATCTTCTACATTAAAATGCTCTGAACGTGTTTTGCAGTTCCAATCCCAGGAACTACTTGGCACTTTCAATCACAGAATCCAAAAGGATTTAATAAAAAAAAAACCAAAAAACACTAAGGCAGAGATTTCATAAATAACCTCAAGGTATCTCTACAATGCAATTAACTTTATGCTAGTGCCAAGTCCAGCCAGAAACCACTGCCAGAAGCAGTGGAAGAGTTAGGTAAATGCTCTGACCATTTGACTGTACTGAGCTCCGGGGTGTTGTGGCTAGATTGCTATCAGGATGCAAGAAAGCCAGTTGAAATTTACCCTTAATAAGTTTACACTACAGTTCAGTGACCAACGCAGCTCCTGCATAGACATTCTCAGTAGCTCAGCACCCAAACCCTTACTGGAGGGTGCCTTCTGAAATCCCAGTCTAAAGCATCACAAATGGGTTAACAGACAGGGCAACTTAAGCAGCTTTTCCAAGCATCTGCAGGGCATTAATATAATTGTACTCTGAACTAATCCTGCGGTCTAAACCAGTGGTTCCTGATCTTTGAAGTGTAAGCACATCACAGGAGAGGCATGGCACAGAGACCAGGTGAGCTTGGCTGGATTTGCCCCATGCCAGGCCAGCTGCAGTGTCCTTGTACTCTACTCCAAAGAATGCAAATCCTGGTAAGTTCAAAGCAAAGATATCTGAGAGGCACTGAAGGCTGAGCTGTGCTTTGGGGATCACCCTCTGTGCCAACACTGTCATAATCCCAACCAACCCAAACTCAAGAGCAGTGAAAAGGCAGTGACAGGAGTCACCAAGTTGTTCAACACCTCCTCAGACCATTGCTGCTTAGGTCTTTGCCATCAGACACTGCAATGTGATGGCATCCAAACTGGTTACCTTATAAGCCACAGGAAGAGATGTGATGAGCCAAAATTTTATCCTGATTTTATGACTCTGACGACACAGTTTGACTTGCCCTTAGGCCAGAAAACTCACAGTATAACACAAAATGCCAATTACTTCAAGTATTTGTCTCCAACTGACCCAAACTGAGGCCATCTGAGGCCAAGAAGGGCTGCTTAGATTGGGTTTTATGTCGTCAAAAGAATCAAAACATTCTTAAAAGTTTCATTTATTCCTTTCACTAATGTTTAAGGTACTATTTGAAAAAATAATCAATACAGTTGTGAAATAATAACCACCTAGAAAGCTTTAACTAGCAAAGAGAGACAGGAATTTGATTTAACATCAAAATCATGTATTAGGGCATCCACATCTGGATATCACTTTACCATCTCAATCCAAAAACTTTTCTGAGAGCCAGTTGGTTTCTGTAAAAATGTATTTCTCCCTTTGAAAGGAAATAATAATTGGAAGGTCTTAAAGGAAGTCACCCAATACCATATAAAGGAAATTGCAATCTGTTCCTCAAGGTTAGTTTAAATCAAAGTTATATTTAGCAAATGCCCGTTTTTTTAATGATAGTTTTTTAATAGCTTATACTATATTAAGTCTTCTCAAAAGCTCGTACTATATTAAGAACTGCTTTGTTTTTAGAGTGTTTCTTTAATCATCCCTCAAGGTCTTCAGCTTGCCCTAGGTCAGATGATGTTCCCCAACTTCCGGACATTTAGGAATCCATTTCCACCAAAACACTTTTTATTTTCTTCACCAGGCTAATAAAAAGCAAAGTATTTCTGCATATGGTTGTCTAGAAGTATGTGTGGTTCTTAAAAATACTGTGATCAAATATTAAAACCACCTCTTTCTCTTTCCAGAAGTATACACAGCAGTTTGGCTTCCTAAGAATTTTCTGTCTGGGTATCTGGCTTCCAGTTAATTTCCATTAAATCACTGGTTTCAAAGGAAGATTGTTTTAAAAGTACAGTATTAATGATGCCACACCAAGTTCAAGAACTCCAGACATAACAGCTCCTGCAATTTCTTCTCCAAGCTGACAAAATCTTACAAAACATATTTGCAGCACTAATGCTAAAAACCCTCCAGGACACTGCTCAGAAACCCTGGGCAGAATTCCCCTGTGGTTTTATGTATTTTATTGTATCATGAGTTAATATGATCAAAACTAAGTTTATAATAGCTGAACACAGATTTATGTGGAGAAGGATTTCATACAACCTATAATTATTAGTGTTCAAAACCTGTTGTTACCAACAGCTGAATTGTTTCCACTGAATCTACCTTAGTTTAAGTGAATCCATAAATTCAACAGTAGCATTTGCACCAATGCTAAGAAAAAGGCTGGTAAACAGTCTCAACCCTGCCTTTCTAATACAGAACTCAGGAAGGTATCATGCATCATAACTTGAATTATAGCATATTTCTGACTATATAGAAGACTATTCCATTGCCACAGGGTTTCTGTTTATCTAGATGGCTGCTGGAAAAGTGGAGAAGTACAATTAGTACATTTTCCTCAGTGGCAAAAATCCACCTGTATCCCAAAATAATGTGATTCAACTATGCTGTATTTGCAGAGCCTAGTAATAATAAAAACTGCCTCTGGCAATTCAGTTTGCATAATAGATCACAGCCAACATTTTTAAGGTTATACTTTTGACAGAAGAGACTACAGAATGATCAGAAAGTAAGTTCTGGTTCCTCAACAAACACACAAACAAAAGCTGACATTTTCCTTAAGAAAAAGAATAATCATTAACCAATTTATGAAAGAAAGGAAACAGAACACACTGCAGGTGATGAGATAATAATGCCAGCCTAAGTTCATTATGCAAATCATTCAAATATAGACATAAAGAGTAACTGTACCATAACTGAACATCAGGTGGTTCAAAGATAAAAAAACTCCCATGGTTTCTTTTCAGCAGAAAAAGTTAGAAGAACTGTAGGAGTTCGGTTTTTTTCACGAGTTTCTAGATTTAAGAGTGTAATTCTTTGGTACTAGTAAATGTCTTTATGAAGAGAAAAAAGGAATTTCCTTCCTCTACACAACTTTTAAGGAAATGTTTTGGTTGTCAAGCCTGGCACACCATGTAGTTTCAAAATTTTCCATTGCTACTACTCTGAAAAGAAAAATGTTTAAAAAATAATTCTGCTTGCTTCTGCAGGTGGGATTCTCTGCAGCTGCTTTGAATCAGGGTGTCAAAACAGCAAGGAAAAAAGTCCAAACATTCAGAACCTGTAGTCTTTTTCTTCAGAAAAAAAATCTTCCTGAATTTTTCAAATTCAGAACCTTTGAAAGAGGCCAGAGGATGCAACTCTGATGCAGAGGATGTAGAAATGAAAAATTACAAATAACAAATATTTAATTCCATTTGTATTTAGCAGAGACTTGGCTCCCAGTGGAACTTAAGGACATACTTAAAAAAGTTGAGATTGCTTTGTGAAGACCAAGGTAAAGCCTGTACCTTAATGCTGCCTCTCCAGTGGTACAACTCAGGCCTCCTATTTTTCATCTGATTTTTCAAGTACCAAAAGCCCTGTATGAAAGTGCTGAAAACAGTGAAATATCTGACTCAACACTAAACAAAAAGCAGCAGGAAAATTTCAAGTATTTGACTGAAGTGGATGGATTAGACTCGCCAAACCCAAACATTTCATGCAGCTAGAGGAAAGAACCTGAGTCATCAGCTACATCAAAGTCAAGGTCCAGTGAGTGGAATTAGTGAGCGCTGTGTGAACAGGAACGATACCTGCATTCATCTGCCCACTGCAGAACTTCTAATTACACCCAAACAGCCAGTAGCATCAGTGACTAAAATCCCCAGATTACCTTGATTGCTCTGTCATTATCTGTAATCAGCTGCTGCTTCATATCTTCAAACTTCTGTAGAACTTCCTGGAGGCGCTGCTCTGCAGCGAGCTGCTGCCGGCTGCTCTCCTCCGTCAGAGAGGAAATGGTTGTCTCAAGTTCAGCTATGATCTAAACAGAAAACAGCATGCTAAATCTCTCTTCAGTAAAAAGCATGTATTTTGCATGTTTTTATGCTCGGTACAAGCATGGCATTGGCAAACTCTGCTGTGCAAGCTAACTATTTCAAATTAACATATTACACCCTAGCAAGCGTGAAACTCCACGCAGAGAAAAAGGAATCTAGTAAGGCTGTGAATGACAAAAACTGCTGAACACAAAATATTTGGAAGGGTTTTCCACTATGACATTCCAAAATATTTACTCATGAGAACAAAGCACATCTGTGATCTCCAAAATTGAGCACGTTTCCAGCCTTCCACTGCACTGAAACCAGTGCTGCAAATTTACATAGTGATGGTTAGGTTCATTTTCTAGAGCGCTTTATAGCTTGATACTGCAGAGAAGAAAAACACCCAAATTTACATACTGAACTGAAATTTAATCTTGATAGCAAAATTTCTGAGGTGCTGAAAGAATCATGTTCTGCTGAGCAATACACTGGGGACCTGATTCAGCATCCAGGACCCTTAAACTAGACCTTATGCATGATGCAGTCACAATTTGTTGAAATGTACTTGTTTCACCTTTTTTATCCCTGTGGAAAGTCATAACTAACCATGATCCGTCCAGCAGATTTACAGAACTTTATGCTGACATACAAGTCATCACCCAGCAAAGCACTTAAACATATGGGGGAGTCACTGACTTTAATGTATATATTCAAGTTGAAGGTTAAGCTGCTGTAGCAGTGTAATATAGTCCAGTTCTAAAAGCACTTCAGGACACAGGCAGTTCAGGGAGGGGCTACCTGAGTGCTCAGACATGGGTGTTTGCAAGGCCTCCTCATTGGTAGAGGAACATTTAATGACACTAAAGCCACATTTTTTTAGGAAAAAAATTTTCTTTGAAACTACTCCTAGGACAGGACCAGAATAATAAGATGTGCTCTAAATTAAAGCACTAGAATTACTGGGGAAGGGGAAAAGAACTGATTAAAACTCTACTGTGAAATTTTTTTCTGTTTTACTACCTGAAAACCCTGAAGGGTAACACAGAGTATGAGTAAATCCTACATAGATATTTCTGCATTTCTTTTCTAAAACCAAATACATATTAAAAAAGACTATGTATCTATCAAAAGAAAGGTTCTCCACTCTCAATGAGATCCATGGGCCAAGGTTTAGAGATCATCTGGCTAGGTGTAACTGTTTAGGAAGAATTCAGCAGTATCACTGGTTTTGCAACTTAGGTCATCATTTACATGACACAAATTGCACAAATTTGGCTTTGCTAGGTGTGTGACATGCAGTAAGAAAGCAGGAGAAAATGATGGATCATATAAATTATTAAAATAACTTTGCCATGCAAACCTAAAGCACTTTGTGTATGTTCCATTTTGTCACTTTCAAAAAAGAAAACAAAATAACAAGCCCTTTCACAAAAGTGAAATTTAAAGCTTTTACTGGGTTAAGATCCTGGAGTTCTGAAGTGCAGAGTTCTGAAATGCACACAAGGAAGTTTCAGCATGAACTGATGGAGTGAGATCTGCTTTGTGCAGTTCTTTTCAGAGAAAAAAAAAAAAATCTGTTTACTTTGTATAAACTTCAGAGCAAATTTCTTGAAATATCTTCTCTGTGTGGGTGTTAAAAGTGAATGTTCCAAGAGGCCACAGAGAGTAAGATTAGACAGATGTTGTCAGCAACGTGACCACAAGAAAAGTTGCAACTGACCTACCATTAATACTGAGCTACAAAAAAAACCCCAAACCTATGTTCAAGTAACTTCAGGGATTTGATTCAAACCCACAAAAGTAAAGAAATTCAGACATCAGGCTGAAACTCCTTTATTGTGCCAAACAGCCCTGCCATATGGTGTAGGGGTTGTGTCTGCAGGGGAATGCCAGCGCTTGTTCCTGGGTCCATCTCTCCCCAGTAGGGAGAACAGTGTAGGAGCTACAGCAATGCTTTGCTGAACACTAAAAGAAATCTCAAATTGGAAACGTTTCTACAGGCCAATATGTTTCAGTCTGACAGAATTTCTTATGGGATTTAGGTTAAACAGTTATTACCTTGCACTACGCTATGGAGGTGCTCCCACCGTAACAACTACAGCAATTCCCCTCACCCCTTCTTCAAAAATTCACAAATGCTTAAATTAGTCCATCAGGTTTTAACGAAAGGACCAAGATCCATTTTTGTTCTGACACTAAACTGTCTGGCACAGGGAGGCTGACTTTTGATTACACTCTCCAGGTATGACAATAGCATAAAAATGACAATGACAAAAGGTAAAACAGAGGCAGCAATGAAAGGGAGATCTTCCTTCAGGCTGCCACACATCAGATGTTATTTTTTTGAGGTTTAGCAATTTTCTGCTATTCAGGTTCAGACAGCAAGATAAAAATAATAGTTTGTTTTTTTTTTTTTGTTGCTGCTTCTTTCTTTCTTTAATAGATAAGGCTCTCAACAAATTACTCTAAAAGGCATTTAGGAAAGCATTCTCTCTGATTTATCATAGAATTGTGGAATTGGTGAGGGTGAGAGGGACCTGCTCAAAGCAGAGTCACCCAGAGCTGGTGGCTCAGGAGTCATGTCCAGTTGGGTTTTGAGTATCTCCAAGGATGGAGACCCCACAACCTCTCTGTGTGCAAATAAACGTGCAGAAAATACACAGTAGGTTTTAAAAATACAGTATAAAAATATATTTAACAATGATTCTGGAAAAAATTTTAAAAATGTGCTGTGAAAAATGTGGTAGTCCAATGAAATTTCACTGAAATAAGTAAGGCCAAAGTTTTGGACAATTTTTTCAATGATACTCAAAGGCAGCTGAAAAGCTGAAATCAGGAGCTTTAAATATTTTAAAGTGCTTGTAATAAAGTTTGCAATTTCTTGTCATTGTCTCGCTGATCATCTCTGCCTAGTTTGGAGGCTTCTAAATCATTCTTTGCAGCGTTTTGATTGATCTTAAAATAATATTAGACTTTCATTGCTATTGGTGAAAACATTTTGCAAGTAAAAGGCTGTCATTCTGCTCTGGTTGGGAGGAATGAGAAGAATGACACCTCCACATAAATCCTCGTGGCAATTTTCTTATTATTAAAAGCTTAACTTCTGGTTGCATCTCCATCATTTTTCACACTTCAGTACTACCTGTCAATCAAACTGAAAGCTGAAATATTAAAAAACCCATCCTGTCTTATCATTTTAAAGTATATATGTAAATTCAACACATTTTCATCTGCCGACTACTCTGAAGAACAATAACTCAAGTCAAAACCACTTTGCTTTTAGGACATTGGCATTCCTTCAAGTGTTATTTTGGACAGAAAGGCTGGACTGGCTGGGAGCAACAATAAACACCATGATGGCCCAGTTGGGCCTGTGGCCTGCCATGAGCTGTGTGGGCAACCACCACCTCAACACACAAAATGCAAGCTCTGGCTGTTGAAAAGTAAAATCACTGAACAGAATTAGTCCCGTTCTACCCCAAACCAGGACAACGAGATGTGCTGGTTGATGGGACACCTCATGGTGACTGAGGGCTCAGTCTTCCCGGGTCCTCAGGAGGTGGAAAAAGTAGATGAAAAGGGTGAAGTTTAGAATTTAAAAAAAACCACTCATTTTTTCAAGTCAGCTTAACGCTCGGTGTTTTTTGAAAGGTTAAAATCTGCAAGAAAGACACAGGATGTTTGATTTGGAAAACTGTTACGGCTTCTCTTGATCCTCAAGACCTGCACTTCAGAGGAGAAGTAATTACACCTTTCATCAAATTCCCAAACGAAACGGATTCACGTGAGGTTCCTCCTCGCCACCTACCTGCGAGGATTTCGCCAGCTTCTGGCCGTACTCCTTCTCAGTCTGCTTCAGCCGGCTGCTTGCCTGAGACACACACAAAGGGCAGCCCGATTAGCTGGGATGAAGGACGTGTACAGACACTTTGCCACCGACCCCTCCGCTTGGCACCTCGTCCACATGCCTATCGCCGAGCGGCCGGGCCCCGCGCCAGCTCCAACGCCCTTTTGTGGCAGCCAAAAAACCGCCAGGCCTCGCCTTTGATCTCGGGCCAACGATTCATCGCTCGAAAGAAGGGAGAAATTGTACCTCTGCTGCCAATTATTAGGAAAACATAAAGACTTCTGCTGATTAAAAAAAAATAAAAAAAAAGAAAAGAGAGTGTGAGTGTGGAAGGAGGCAACGCACACACAAGTTTATCAGGGTGACTTTGTTTCTAAACAGAGGGAAAAGGGCCAGGAGAAAGTCCCAGGCAGGGGCTGCCGGGGTACAACATGACATGGAGACCACGACTTCGTGTCTCAGCTTGGTGTCTGCAACTGCCTTTTGTCCCATTGAACGTCCCTTCCTATTCAGAGGTGGTGATTACATTGAAAATCGACCCAACACGCAGCTGAACTAAGCAGGAGCTCTGGGGCATGCAGCTCTTTCCTTCTCTGAGCTTTTTTTTTTTTTCTTTTTTTTAAACTCAAAGATAAACAATAAACCAAACTGAAAAGGCTGCTTTGTCATATTGAAATCCATAAGCAAATATTTCCAAAATTCATGGGGAAAATAGCTCTTAAGGTTTTTTTCTTAAAATAACTTGATTTCAGAAATAATTTGATAATAATTAATAAATTCCATTTAATTTCAGGACTCAATTCTGGTTAATATTTTTCTTGCAAAGTGCCACAGAATTATATTGATAGACCAGCCCCAAAACACTGTCCTCAGATGAACTGCTAAATATTTCTACAATTCTCGGGAAAAATAGCTCTTAAGGTTTTTTTTCTTAAAATAATTTGATTTCAGAAATAATTCAATAATAATTAATAAATTCAATTTAATTTCAGGACTCAATTCTGGTTAATATTTTTCTTGCAAAGTGCCACAGAATTATATTGATAGACCAGCCCCAAAACACTGTCCTCAGATGAACTGCTAAGCGCTCTCATGTTCTTGGCTCTAAAATCGGAGGACAGGTGTCTAAGAAAAATATTTTCTTAGGGGGACAGAATATCACAAAGCTGAGTTCTGAAGCAAATTTAAGCTGATTAAGTTTTCAAAATCAATCTGACCTCGTGTTCAAATCTTTGATCTGTCGTCCCTAGTTTTACGGCACAGCATCCAGCCCCAGACACATGCTCCTTCAGCTGCCCGTGGGCCAGCGCCTGTTTTGGGGGACCACAGAAGCCACAGGGCCCCCCCAGTGCCTCTGAACCCTGCTTGGATCCAGCTGCAGGACTGACACTCCATTTCTGCAAACACCAGGGATTTCAGTTGAGCAAATAAGTTTTATTGATTTTACTGGACTATAAATTCAGGAGCTTAAAGCTGCAGAGAGTGTTTGCAAATCACCACCCAGGATAGGGCTTGAATCATCCTCCACAATCCAGGCAGTTATGCATGGGGCAGCTTAATGGAAGTATATCCCAGCCAGCTAAAAATAATCTTAATGTTTACATGATACTGCTATTTAAGATCTTGAATCCCTTCAAATTCCAAGATTATGAAACACATGGAGGTCTATATTTCATATGTTTGTTGGTATGGAGAAATCTACCAAAAAAAAAAAAGTTAATCAAAACCAATTATCAAATTTGCACTTCATTTCTGAGGACACATTTTAGCTGTTTTGTGTTATAAATAATGGCACTACATATTGGTTTAAAACAGTATATACAAGAACTCTGGAGCATCAGACAATTTAAATTCCACTTCTTCTATGTTTACCATTTAAGTGTGCCACAAACTCTAAGGGCATATTGTGGGGCTGCATAAATAAAAAGAGCAGGGAGACAGAAGCAGTGAGACCAGACAGCTCTGTGTGTGCCACATTCCTCTTTGTAGTCAGGCTGACCCATGTTAACACCCTTTCCACAGTACAGTCATCTAGCTTCAGATTACATTTTACCACTACAGCATATCCTAGTGACTGAAACTGGCAGTTTAGGGAGAAAAAAGAGTAAAAAGTAAATTACAGTACTAGTATAAATTGCTGTTACTCAGAAAGGGAGAGATACCAGTCAGCAAGGCACTGCAAAGAAGATCACATTACAGCTGCTCTCACTCAACTTGCCTGGGGTAAAAGTCTTCATCTTTCACAGAAGCAGCTTTATAACCTCCTGAACCCATAGAAGAAATCCCAATAAATAATAAAAAACCACTCATAACTTCCATAAACAAATTAAAACTTGTTTGTTCACACTGAGTAGAATCAGGATGACCCCTGATAGACATGACAGAGGTGATCCAAAAGAAAGATATGCTTAATTTTAGTGGTTTATTCCCAACTGAAGGCAAAGAAAGTATATAATATCAGTTTATTTAAAGGCAATTACAACATTGTATAATGGCTTAAACAAATTCCAATTAGCAAAAATTGGTAAGCTGTCTCCCAGTCATCAACAAACCACAACTTCTCGCATTTACTTGCTGTCCCAACCGTCCTGATTTTTTTCAGGAGTCCTGAGTTACCAAATGTTCCACTAGAGATGGCAAAAATACATTTAGACTGGCTCTACCTGTCCAAAACTGTCTATTTGGACCCTGTGGCACTAAGAACTATGGACACCTGCTGACTTCAGCTTTTCCCTCTAGACCTGTAACATCATGCTGGTCTTGCATCATCACAAACTGCACAGGTACCACCAGCAGAGCTCTGCAGAAGGCAGTTTCTGTAGGTTAGTGGAAAGATCTAATTCATGGTGATGCACAGGAACACTCTTTTCCACTGTTGTTGTTTGCTGCAGAAATACAAAAGTTTTCCCATTTTAAAACCTGTGACTAGGCTCATTTAATGATATCTCTTGACTCCAGGCTGTTGATCTGCAGTCCAGGGAAGCACAAACCTGCTCCCTGGGGCACACACACAGCATGCCACACACCAAAAAGCACCTTCTTCCTTGGGTTTGTTTTTAAGCAGTGGCTTACAGCAAAGTAAATACACATAGCTGTGTACAGTGAACATCACAGAGGATTTATATTCCATCTGTCTTGACAAAGGAGGGGGTTAGAAATGGCATGGTGCACACCAGCAGCACTCTCCTGGGCTCCTTTTGTAACACGCTGCTCAGCTCATGCCTTGCATGAAGCTTAAGCTGCTTCTGTATTATTTTAAGGGCATTCCCTCACTTGCACGTTACGTGTTATTTCAGAAACATAATGAATAAGAATCCAACTGGCAGGTGAACATTTGGAGGGTCAGCCAGTATTCATTAAAGTCTAACTCTTTTTATAGCAATGGGCAGCACTGCAAATACAGTTAATGGTCTTCAACTCGTTTTCCGTGTGAGAGAGGTAGCTGTTGAAACTCACTCTTGGCAAAAACTTGTCAGAAATATCAATTGTAATCTCCATTTTTACAATAAAAAGGTTTAAATTGGATAAGCCATAGAAGAATTCCACCGATTCAAAAATTAACTACTGTTTAGTTTCGCACAGTTAATACATATTTTAGCTAAAATTATCTGATTATGACAATTTTACATGCAGTTATTTTATATTACAGAGTGAGGACTTTTGCATTAAAAAGATTATGTCCTTGTTACAGTTAATTGGTTTTAAAAGCCAACTATAATTCTGTAACAAGCCTTAAAGCATCATATTGTGGTTGCTGAGCAAAACTGCACCGACTTGAACAAAACACTGCCTGTAAAAATTAAACCTGGTATTAGCACTGCAGATGCAGTATCTCAATTAATAGGTGCTGTTCCAACACATCCATTTTTTACCTTCCCTGAAACAGAACAGAATAAAAGAACAGATGATCCACAGTGAGACCACACTGCAAAAGCACACCATGTCCTACCCTAAGTACCAAGTTTTCAGATGTTATTTTTACAGTATAAGATGTATTAGAGGGGACTTTTAGTTCTACTCAATAGTACACATGCCCTAAGCAGCCCCAGGGCTGCCCACCAGTATGACCATCTCCAATGTGGACAGTAGCTCCAGCTGCACCATGGGGTTGGCAGGCACATGGACAACTTCACCCTCCATCAACGTCCATGAAAGCGCTCAGGACATCTTGAATGTTCATGGAAAATGCAGCTGTTGGAAATTTTTTGGAACGGGGTGAACCCGTGCATATCTTCCAGCTTTGGAATGGGGGTTGTTGGATGGAAAGTTTCAGTTTGGATGGAAAGTTTAAATTATTTCAATTATGCTGTAAAATTCATAGGAAAACTGACTCTTGCAACCCAAATGTAGATAGATCTCTAAGACCTAGAGGTGCAGAGTGAAATCCTGTTCTATTTTTACAGTTTTGTGACTTACTCAGTAGTGTTTCAATTTTATTTCAGTCTCCCCAACACAGGAACATATAACAAAACCCCCACCAAACACACTTTTCAGAAACCAGAGGGTTATCCATACACACCCATATTCATTAAAAGGAAAGTAGACTTAAGAAATCTGGTTAGTTTGCTAGTTAGGAAGTAACAATTTTTCAAAATACCTGCACCTAACTAAATGATGACCAGACATAAGCTGATCCTCCATAATTACTTAGACAAAAGTGTAAGCAAAGTCAAGAAAAAAAAAAAAAAGAGGGGGGAAAAAAAATAAAAGAAAAAAAATATCGAAGGGTGGGGGAAGGAGAAGAAAGAAAACTTGCTCCAGGGAAGAAGCAACTGTTCTCTGATGTGCAGCAAAGAATTTAACATCAAAGTACTAATGTAAATGGGGCCCATTTACCTTAAAAAACAACACACCACTCGCATTCTGGAATATTTCTGTTTAAGTTTGACAGCATTATGCTTTGTACCAAAATTCAAGATTGTGTAATTTGACAGATGTCAAAAGAAAATGACCTTCAGGATAGCTAACTGTAGCAATTTTTGTTATTAAGTATGTTAAAACACTCTGTACAGTATCTGTTCAAACTTCAGAGATTAGCAGATCACCTTTTAAGTTCATCTGATTGTACATAAAAATTCCATTTCAACCTCAAAGCCTGAAACATGGATTTTTCTTATGTGCCTGTAACACTGACAGTGGGTGACTTCCTACATCAATACTCTTGTTCTTCCTCCTGCACTCTCCACCAGTCAGAATCCAACTGGAAAGCTGAATCTCCATGCAATAGTGAAAATAGCACACCAGTCCAAATGTGTAATTTGAGCCACTCAAAAGGCCATTAAAAATAGTTCGATATCCAAAATGATGTTAAGACAATAATTAGCCAAGTACCAAATGACTTCAAGGGTTTTGAAAATGAATGATAGAAATCCCAACTGGGCACACCCACAAATCCTGTTAATATTCCACTTCTGTAGCTCTACGATTTTTTTTTTTTTGTTAAACATATATCTTTAGGAGAAAAAAAAAAAAAAAAAGAACCTCATTCATGTGCTGAGTACATTTCAGTGGGAAAAAATCCAAGAATGAATAGAAATGAATTTGACACTACCTGTATGGAGAATTGCCTTTCTGCAGTATGCTCCAATTCTGTGCTTAATGGGGGCCTACTGAAAAACTGCTTGTGCCATTTGTGCCTTAGGAAAACTCCAATTTCCAGTCTTTTCATGGAATCATAGCATGGTCTGGGCTGGAAGGGACCTTGAAGATCATCACGTTCCAACCGCCCTGCCATGCACAGGGACACCTCCCACTAGACAGATTTCTAATAGTCATTTAATTTTCATTTAAACCAAGAGTGTATTTCTAATCATTCTGAAATTGTTTAAAGAAATGAAATACAGACATTTAACCCTTCCAAAAACTCCAGCTGCATGAGGTCTTATGCCAAAATTGTACCATTCTTACACCAGCATGCAATTACTGGCTTCATCTAAATGGATTTACTGAGCATCTAAATACTTCCCAGCATCACTAACACTGATTTCTCTTCCATATTGCAGAGAGCCAGGCACCTTATTTAAAACCATATGCACGATTTTGCCTAAAATAGAAGCCTTGCATAAATATATGGTTTTAAAACCAGATTGGTAGTCTAGGTTTGTCACATGAAAATGTTTGATAACTTAACTATAGTTTACACAAGACAGTCCTGATGGGTCAGGCATCCAAAGAACAGGCAGCGAATTATTGTCTAATCAGAAGGTGAACTGTAACATTTTGCCAGAGAAGTTCAGTGGCAGGTGGCTTTCACATTATGGCAAGATTCCTTTTCTGCTCAACACTCAGCTGAGTAAACCTAGTGAAGATGTTGAGGCTGCAACACTCTCCACATCATGACTGAAGCCTCGTTTTCCCACAGCCACGTGCCAAAATATGCTCCAGAACAAATTCATTCCTGCAGTACAATTGTTAATGTTTCCTGGTTTGCTTCTGTTCTGTCCAACTAAATTAAGATGGTTATTTAAAGTGGGTTTAAGACATCGTATCAAAAGTGGTGGCGTTTTCCTTTGCAGAGCTTTAACAAATAAAACAGGCACCAGGAATTATTTGAGCTTTTACAAGCTGCCTTCATTCACCAGAAATACTGGGCACCTCACTTGCTCATGTGCATTCTCTCTCTCCCACTCTTAACACAAAGAAGTTTACAGAGTAGTTTGTATCACTCAGGTCCAGATGTTTTTGGTACCCAAACAGCTGACGCCCAGTAAAATCACAAAGGGATAGGCTGCAAGAACATCTTTGAAGATGCAAGGCAAAGCTGAAGTTTCCTCCACAAATAAAAGACAATGGCCCCGAGATGTGACACTGATCCACAATTTGAGTCAGTTAAAGATTGCTTCACAGGAGCTTTATAATACACAATTCTTTCAGAGAGAGCCATGCGCTTTATCATTATATATCAGCAAAGTTTACATGCTTTGATTTTTGCCAAGGAGAGACTCTAAGGCTCCTGAAAGGACTATAAAGGGATAAGAATGAGATTTTTATTTTTTAGATTCGCCATTACTGTTTTAAGTTGAGTTTTGTGGCAACAAGAAGCAAGAGTTAGAAAGATAATGACTAGAGAAAAATCCTACATATGTATCAGTTTGAGACAGAACCTTTTTTATTAAAAAGAAGGAAAACTGGAAACAAAAGGAAAGAGTTGGTGTTGCTAAGCTAACTTGGTATTTAGTAAGTTACATCATTAGACAAGAGCACAACAAAAGCTAAGCTTCTACAGTTGGAAAGACAAACACTGAAACCAGGACAAAATCCCTTAACAAATCTATGATCTGAAGCAATTGGTGTTCCTTAGCAAGATTATGCTGGATTACTTTTTGCAGTTTTAAATACAACAAAGCTTCCCCAAAAGAACGACAGCTTCAGGGAGCCAGAAAGCATTACTGCACTGATGACTAACTATGTGCAAGTCCAGCAAAGTCCCAATTAAAAAGAGAATGGAATATATTGCTCAATCATGAAAGCAATTAGAAACATAAATAAGACATTGCGAGACTCTTAACATTCCTAATGTTTAATTATTTATCTGTTCTCCATCCTGCAGCTGTAGGTCAGGATTAACTCCTCGGAACTAAATACAGGAGAACTCTTTTGGGATTTGTACCTTATTCATTTTCAAGCAAACACTCAAATTCATTTCAAATTCACACAAGAACTGCAACAGTTTCACCTAAATCAGATTTTCTACAAGTTAAACACCCCTCCTACACTCAGATGTGATTGTGAAACTACTTTGATCTCTGTTCCCAAATTTATTGCTGTGTGTAATCCATGACAAAATATAATGTGATTTACTGTATCTCTATATGACAGCCCAGCAGCTGACAGAACTTAATAATTTAGCATAAGAAAAAAAACCTTCTGGCACCAAAATATACAAATCATAATTGAGGCACTTTAGTATCACATTACAATGAAGCATATGCAGACTGATCACAAGAACTTCAAAACAATTAGAATTCTTTCTCACTCATTTAATGAAGGTGGGTTTTACTCTGTGACATGTTCTGCAGCTATAAGCAAGTCGTTTTGGAACACTTTTCTTTCTTCACATTAAAGACTCAGAAGGACTAATAACACTGTTTTAGCCCTGCTGTATTTCCCAAACATTCCTTCCCCTCCAAGAAAAAGAAAAAATAAGTCACCTGCAGCTTTTTTCTATTAAAGACACAAATAAAGAGCAATTAAGTGTAAACAATATCTTCAAATTGTGCCAGAATTAAAAAACACAATAAAGATGTTTTATACTCATTTTGTCTTGATAATTTGAGCATTTTTTCCTAAATAAAGGTATAACAAAGAATTCAGATATCCAAATACTGACCTAAACAGGGCTGTGATGGGCAAAGGGGCAGCTTTTGCTTCAGCTTGTGCTGGCTCTTGGGTTTGGAGGACTTGAGAAATTCTTTGTGTAAGGGATGCATTATCCCAGGAACTTTACAGAAAAGAAGGAATGTAGAGCTCCTGGCATGGGGTGCAGGAGAAATTTCCACTTAGTGCTGACTAATTCCAGGTAACAAACAGCAGTTACTGTTGTTTGCACAAAGAAAACCATGAATGAGCCCCAAAACCATGAAACCAGCAGTGATGGCTGCAGGTACTGGGATCCAGTCATGGGGTATCTGTTGTAGGATCTGTCCTCTCCCCGTTGGCTGCACCCAGACCAGATGGAATTCATTCAGTAATTCTGAAAGAACCTAAGAATGAATTGGCTAGTTGTTAAAAAAAAACCAAACCCAGTAATCTCACAATGTCACATTACAATCAGCTCCTGTTCTGGAAAACAGCCAATGTTTTTATTCCTGTTATAATGTACCCTGGGATGTAAAGATAAGTGGAATTGGTAAATTAGAGAAAAATGTACCTACATGCAGTCAGCCTTCTCCAGTACACAATGTCATGGAAAAAAAGAGGAGAATGAGGTAATGACTCAACTGGGCTTTAAAAAATATTTAATGAAGTTAAAATAATAAGCAATTGTGTATCGCAAGATAAAGTTGGTGTGTTACAGTTTGTTTGGATGGCAAAGAAAGGCTCAGCAAACTATTGAAAAAATAATTAGAACAGTTATTCTGCCACTGGAGAAGCCTCCTGCCCTTTGTAACCTGGGAAGTCAAGACTGAAACCTCAGCTATACTAAAACCATCAGGTACGGGCTCTAGAGCCTGGCCCATGGGCCACTGTCCCCTCCAGATGCTGCCTGCAGAGACTGCTTAAACCCTGCCCCTTGCTCAGGGAAGTTGGGAGTTAAATCCCTGCTTATTCCCATGAGTGACTTGTCATGAACATGCTGCTCATAAAATGGTTTAATCCCTTTTGAATCTGCTGATAATATCTGCCTTCACAACCTCTCTGGAGATCAACTCAAGCAGCTCTCTATCGGTTGATTGGAGAAGTACCTTCTGTCACCAGTTTTAAATCAATCTCTTACTAGTTTCCAGCAACTCCGCCCAAGTTCTTGGGGAGTAAATAACAATTCAGCATTCACCTTATCCACCATCTTCATGGTTTTGCAAGTCTTGATCTTATGAATATACACCAAGCTACAGCCTGAAAATACTGAGAAAAAGAGTGTGCCCTGGTGCAGCAGAACTAGAAGTGGTGTTTGGACATGGACTTGGGGAAAAAAAAAACCATAGGAGATAGAGAAGGAAAAAACCCACATGTGAATAGTTCTTAGGCACCTTAGATTAATACCTGCTGGTTAAAATAATCAAAACCCCCAAAACCCAACCAAACTTCTCAAACAACTAACTATAATTCATATGATAGGGAGGGAATATAGTGTGCTGAAAGACAGGCCATATGATAGAGCTCTAATTTTAATTAAATCAGTCCTTGCCCTGTTGAAAGCTTTCGTTTTAATTCTGTATTTTGTCATAATTTATCATTTAGCTCAATTATGCTTCCTCTTGTCTGGTTCTCATTTCTTAACAGCATTGCATCAGCCATTTTAATGTTTAACCCTATAGTGCTATTTGTGACTGCAGAGAATGTGGTGCTTGGTCTCCTCTTCAAACATTAACAAAGATGGTAACAAGTAATCCTAATGTTCATGGGTGTGTCTTTTTTCCCACAGTGACAGTTATGCCAACTGTTCTGGGTTATCTCTGGAACCAGATTTGTAAGTACAATCAATGGGCAGAATCATACCTGTTGCCTTCTACTTTGTTTTTCTGAGCTATTTCATTTTTTTAATTTTTTTGTTTGTTTGTTTTCTGAAGGAGGCAGAAGCAAGAGTAACTCTCTGTGAATAACTGAGACTATTGCTTTGAAATATCTCCAGTAGGGAGAAAACTAAATTCTGTTTAGTCTCACTTGAGTGAAATATCCCTGAGATTATTCTACCATATTTTTCTTCATGTTTGGCTCTGTTGATTGAAGACTCTTCCAAATGGCTCCCCTAAGGGATGATGCAATTCCTGTGACCATGTTCCTGGTCCACTATCATCTTTCTTTTTCTTCAGATGAATAAGAAGGAGCAGTGCAAAAGGGGACATAGGAAACTGGCTTTCTCCTCTGATCTGTGAGCAACATTTTATTGCAAGATTTGCTGTAAAGATACTATAAAGACAGATTAAACAATCTGTACTTCTTAAGCTAACATACATTAATTTTGCTATACAAATCCTTTCTCTTTTTAAAATAAATTTCTTTTTCTTGTTTTTCTAGGCTTTTGGCAATATTTTCCAACAAAGCCAAAGTGTTATGCTCATTTTTAATAATATTAATTGGTGAATCACTACCACCATGTTAGAAACATCCAAGAATCAAATTTAAGTAAAGGTACACAGACCCTACAACATAAAACCAACAAAAATATTGCTACTCTGGAACAGAGAGAAAATATAATAGACAATAGTTCTCAGATTACAATGAAAAAAGTTAAGAGACTCAGGGACAATCCAGCTCTTCTTGGTAAGAATTAGAGGCTGTTTAGATTATTCACAGCTAAGGCCTCAGAAAAAGAAATTATGTAATAGATTTAAACAAAACATTTTTAAATGTTAGTCTCCAAAAATGGCTAATATACAACAACTGAACACATTCAGCAAGGAGAAAAACATACATTTACATTATAATTAGACACCAGTTTAATGATATCATTATACTTGGGAAGAATACAAGACTGCATTTTATGGTTGACCTATTTGACCACACGTAAATAGCCAGAGTATTGCTGCAAGGAGTGTGAAAATAGTTCATCTAGATGCTCACAGAAATGGAGTTATCTATACTGTGGCTATTAGTGTCCAAGTTAATGAAGTGAAAGGTGTCATTCAGATCAAAGGCTCCATTATGCTAAGAAGTCAAAGCAGGAACCTACAGAATTGCTGCAGAGATGGTCTCGTTTCCAGGTTTTAGATATGGAGATGGAACCATTTTTGGTAGTTCATGGAATGTAGAATTGGCAGAGAAGAAGAAGATGAGAAAGACAGTATTTAACAAAGTAAGCTAATGGAAAGCATGCAATGCTTATGCTTTATGGGCTGAGGTTACTTAACTGCTTAGGGAAAACAGTATTTTGAATAGAGTATTCTCTTGGAGTATTCTCTTGAATCTCTGAAGATGCCATATTCTCTCCCTTCATCTTTTGTTTCTTTGCCAGTGCTGAACAGTGTGACATCATCTGTATGATGAGTATTTACCACAGTGCCAGAACAGATATTGTGAATTAAAGCTATTCCCCCATATGCAGTATGAAATATGCCTGAGGAGTACATCCAACTGGACTGCCTCCTCCTCGGGCTGTACTTGCTCATTAATCAGTCCAGCACCACAAAGCCTGATGCTAAAGGAAGGACTGAAATGCTCCATGGGGCATGTTATCAGGACGTTATTTGCGAAATGTATGCAAGCAGAAGTTGTTTAAAAATTAAGTATCCAATTATAGCACACTCTCTGCAGATTTTTTTTAAAAAGCCTCATTATAAAAATTTATTACTATCTATTATGTAGAATAGTTAGTCAAGGAAGTGGCCACTTTCAGAATGACCTTGACCTTGAATTCTTCAGGCATTTCAGTTTTATGTGGACTTCTCTCCAAAGGTGGAGTGATTGTAACAGGTATAGACTAGAAAACATTGCTAAATGTCAGGTTTGATTTAACATAACAGAGATCTCAGAGAAACAACTAACAACTACAACTAACTGCTACAATTTGCACAGCTCTGGCCAAGTTCCACGCCACCCTGGAGTCCCACCTTACAGAGTGAACTGTTTCACAACTGAAATCAGAAAGAATTGCAGTCCAGAAACTAAAGTGCTCAAGTCTATTTTTTTTTTTTTGACTACAGTTTCATCCTGTAATCAAATATCAAGTGCATTCAGTACAGTCAATACACAAAAATGTAAATTACTTCTCCACAAGAAAAGCAGCACTGAAAAGGAATTAGATGTTCCTGGAACCTGCATAAAGATGAATCAAAACATCCATTTAAATATAGAAACAAGTCAATAAAAAGCTAAATGTTGAAAATTATTTAGAGAAAGGAAAAAAAAAAAAATTACCCAACCCTTTTTCTCCCACTCTAATTTACTCATGTGTCCTGTTCAAAGAGAGCTTTTTATGAGATATTTTCAGTGTTCCAAGGTTGCTTCCTCTGAGCATTGTTAGCATGTCTACTGATCTGCTCGGGTCAAGTTTTCTGAACACTCATTTTCTTTGCCAAGAAAATACCACAGCTGAACGTTACAAACAGTTGGGTTAGCCAAGCTTCACATCTGCACGCACTTAGAAATGCAGTTTGGCTCTTGCTTTTAGTAATTTCTGGCCAACCTGAAAATGCTCATAAGCTTTGTACCATCCGTTACACCTGGCTGGTTAGTGTTCAGGCAGTAAGTGCTGCTGATGCAACCTCCAGCACACCTCCCTCCCTGCTGAAACGAGGCACCCGTGGAGCCTAACTACAGTTCTACATATTCTTTAACATATTTCTTAAGTAGTTTATGTTTCATTGAGCATGACTTAAAAAAAAAACAAACAAAAAATCATCACATCAGAAAATGCTATAATCACTTGATATAATAAAATGCGAGCCAAAGAAATCTATACTTTAAAAGTTAATCAAAATCTTTATGATTGAATATGAGTGTTCTTCTGAAATAGCTAAGATTCCTTAATTAATAGACAAGAAATAATTTGGAGATATTCTCAAGGCATTTTTATGTTACAGACAGATAACAGAGATTGTGAAAGTGCTGAAGTCCTAAGAACATGATAAGTACTGTTTCAAATTCTCTATGCCATCATCTTGAATTTTTGCCTGATTTATGTCCAGCATGGCTTATGTGACCTTAAGGACATTAAAATTTGCTATCTTTATCTGATTAGGTGATTTTGTGTTCTGATACAGCTATCATGTTATGTCTTAAAAGGTGAGCAATGAGGTGATTGTGTGTGATCAGGCTGTGGCACCTGATCTAGCAGAAAGTAAGGCTGAAGATTGGTCTTGTTCCAGAGAGAACCTCTGCATCACATTACCCAGCACATGCTGAGCTGCTCTTGTACCACCCTCAGCTCCATTTCTCCATACCAGGCTGGTGATAAGGACCTTGCTTACAGAAGTCTTCTGATCACAGTTCACGTAGAGTCCTTGTCACCTTCTCCACCAGCTCAAGGGGCAGCACTTGGCACAGAAAGGTCTTGGAGGTGCCCAACTGCTCCACACCAGGTTCAACACTACTCATCATGTGCAAGAAAGTAGTTAATTGAAAATCATAGCTGCAACAGGGAAGGTCAGTGAAAAATGATGGACTTTTCCCTTTATTATTGTTATTTCCACAACAGACACCAGGTGCAATTTTCCTGCAGCACAGGTTACACAGCCCCACGTGGCAATCTGCTCAGTATGTTCCCATCTATCATTCCTGATTGAGAGATTCACTAACTGTCAAAAGGTATTTGCTTTTAGAATCACAGGTTCAAAAACATTATCGTACTATGTTTACTGAGCAACTTTCTGGCACTGGATGCTGTGATCATTACCCAAATGAATCAACTAAAACATTTCAATAAACAACATGCTGGCTTTAAAGTTGAGATCTTTAAGCGACAGAAGACTGTAAGCCTCACTAAATTAAATTGTGTCCTTACACATTGAAAAGCTGTCTACAAAATACAAGAAATATTTAGATGTCTAGTGGTCTCACAATGAAAATTGCTCCTCTGTCTTTGTCCCTCACTCTCCCCCTTCCCACCTCCACTGCAGCAGGACTATGGGGAGGGAGATACAATATGAATCATAGAAATCCTATATGTCCACCTACCCATTTCTACCTCCATATTTCTTTTCACTTAAGTATTAGCCATTTCTTTTGCATTTCATCATGTCCACATGAAGAACAGTCCAAAACTGCACAAAGCACTCCACACAAAAATCAGTATTACTCACAAAAGAGACCTCAGAGG
The DNA here is from genome assembly GCF_000691845.1 of Merops nubicus. Taxonomy (NCBI): domain Eukaryota; kingdom Metazoa; phylum Chordata; class Aves; order Coraciiformes; family Meropidae; genus Merops; species Merops nubicus. The sequence continues at coordinate 89,583 of NW_008611410.1, forward strand.
AATGAGATCTGTCACTTGGTAATGGACTGACCTTCAGAATACCTGAACAGTCATCTGTTCCAAGACTTAACACTGAAATTCAGCTTCCCCTTGGATTTTTAAGCAATCTTTAAAGAAGTGGCAGGAAAAAAAAGTTAACTTAGAGGCCAAATTTGTCTCCCATATTGTCCTAAATTTCAGGGTGACAAGATTTACTAGAAAAAAAAAAAAAATTTTTAAAAAAACAATTTCAAGACTCATACTGCAATTAAGACACCTTTTTTTCCTTCCCTTGGATAAAAATCTCCTTCATCAAAGTTCTCTGAACTTGAATAGGATCAAGATTTGTACTAACTTAGCTGAAACTGTAACTTTTGAGCTTTAAATGGAGTTTTCCCCCTAAGCTACTTTGACTTCTGGACTCGGTGACCAATTTCCACAGGTCTACATTTGGAAGACAGAAACAAAGCAGAATGGTCTATGGTGATTTGAAGGTAGGTAGTGCAAAGTATTCTCACATGGCTGTGAAAGACTTCCCAACAGAGGTATTTGTTTTTCTCCTATCTGTTACTCAACATGTGCTCTTCTGATTAGAGGTAAAAATAGGGAAGTAGGTTAAATTAAAAAAAAAAAAATTAAATAGCAGTTAATATAGCTTAAAATTAGTAATTTTTAAAAAAAAAAAAAAAAAAGGTGCTGCATCCGGCATTATTTTGGATTTGAACACAGTGAGTTACTTAATCTAAACAAAAAAAATATTTCTGACAGAAACGACAATTCAAGACTATTAAAGATATTGCTCTATGAAGGATTATTTGTAACTTTAATTTGAGGATGTAAAGAAGTTAACTTTTCTTTTGCTATACTACACATGTAAAAAAAAGATCAAAGAAAGAAAAGAATTGAGATTCAAATTCCATTTTTAAGCAAAAATGACAATGTCTTCCTGAGTTAAAATTAATCCTTTAATGATGAATTTCAAAGGTTTAAATACTTTCTGTGACCTTGGCTTTAAATAATTATGCCAAGCGGAGCTTTCCTTACATTCAGAAAAGATTCTGAATTGTTGATCACAGCCATTTTAATGGCTTCAGGCTGGCTGATTTCCAACATAATCCTCCAAATGCTGTTTAAAATTACAGACCAAGAACCTGACGCAGGTAAATGAACTGTCACTTTCACAAAGGCTGTTCAAGCAGTATAGGCAGATTGTTAATTTGTGCCACTGTACATCGCTTTGCAATAAAATGTATGATTTATTACATTAAGGCATATAAAAAGATACTTCAACAACTATCTGCTTACATATACACAGGGTCTACCATAAATATTAAGTAGGGTTTTTTTAGTTTAGCTTTTGAAATAAAACTCACATGGTTTAGCTCCTGTCATCTCTAACGTGGTGAAACACTTGAATTCAAGACACTGGCACGAGGGGATGCTCAGCCAGCGCTGATGAGCAGGCAGAGACCCCACTGCACAGAATGGGGAGTGAAGTCTTGATGTATCTGAAACAATTTCTGTTTTCAAGCTTTCCACACAGTCCTTGCTCACCTGATGCACACAGGCAAATGCAGACCAACCATTGTTAGCAGCTAGACCCAATTTCCTTGTAGCTTTAGCCTGAGCTTCTCCTTCCTTAAGAACTCACCCTCTTTTTGAGGGAGAAAAACCTTGGTAAGACAGAACCGCCTTTTCGACTCCATCTCTTCCAGCAAAGGAAAGGGATTAGCCTAGTCCTTGGCTGGCTTTGCCTTTGAAATCACCCAGATTTTTAAAGTCACAAGGACCCCACTCCCCAGGGCTGGAAGGTGCTGCCCCAGCAGCATACCTGGGAACGGCCGCGGCCTCCGCACGTGCCAAGAGAAGCCTTTCATTAGAGACCTCCAAAACTTTCCACCCTCCTGCCGTGACGGAGGCATCCAATCTGTTTTTTCAACTCGAGTGACCTCTAAACACTTTTCCTCAGTGAAACTTTGCTTCTCTGACTTTTGGGGTGATTGCTCCCCTTCTGCCATGCCACGAGAAGCAGCCCTGTGTGAACCTCTTACCTTGTCCAAGGCTTTCTCCGTTTCTGCCGCGTGTATCTTTTTCAGGTCTAATGCCATCTTCTCCGCCTCCACTTTCAGTTTATTCAGTGCTGCCTCGTGGTCCCGAGCTGTCCTCTGCTTCTGCTCTTCCCACTGACCATTCAGCTCCAGCAGCTGCTGCGTCCGCTGAGCATTGACCTGAATCAGCTCTTCCTTCAGCTTGTGGATTTGGTTCTCCATGTCACAGATAACCTGAAATAAAGAACAAACAAAGTAAAACAAACAAAGAAACAAACACCCCAAGAACACTACAAAACTAAATCCACTTGATTTTCTCAGACAAGCTGTTAGCTGGGGTAGGGAGCAGGCTGGGAGGATTCTCTATCTCTTTTCTTGGTCTCTCTTACTGCTCTTCTCCTCTTTGTAGGTGCAGTTAAACACAGCTCCCCCTTGCCCAAATCATGGATGGAGCAAGATGTACCTTTTTGGAAAGGTTGCCCCCAAAGGTGAAGAAATTTAGTTTGTGGTATATAATCAATATGTATAATGCCATGCCTTTTGTTGTTTTTTTTTTTTTTTTTTCCCTTTGCCCTTAAGAAATGACCTGCAACCTTTTAATTAGATGTTAGTGTATCATCAATCATTTATCAATCTCTGCTACAGATTTCAGACTGTATTTTGTCATAACGTGCACCAGGAACGTATCAAAGAGTGTCCTTTGGGTGAGGGAACTGGAGCACGCCGAGAGAGGATGACACAGGCTGGTGCAGAGAACCCTTAAGACTCTACAAACACACTATAGATAAGACACACAACCTTCAAAACTGAAGACAGAGTCTTCAGAACCCACAACCATCTTTTAAGTGATCAGAGGTCCTTGGGAGCCAGCTCAGAGCCTGCCCTCCACGGAGGCACTTGAAAGGCTGAGGAATGAAAGGTGCACGTGGTAAAGGTGTGTTACTCCTCAAGTACACAGCATACACATTGCTACTCTACAGCAGCAGCAGGTGTACGGTTATTCCTGTAGATTTACACTTGCACATAACTCCTCTTAGTTACTTTTCTAACTGCATTTCTTCTGCAGCTTCTTAGCTGAAGTGCAGGACACTGCACGTGGACATGAAACTGGTGGAATTGCAGCTAATTGCCATGTAGGACATTGCAAGCACATGTATGTTTTCCTTCATAAATGTAATTCTGAAAATGAGCACTTTCACTAAAACTCACAAAGTATTTCTCCCTTTTTTCCTCCCTGCTTCACAAGTAACTTTGCAGTTGCTTGGAATTCTTTAATACAGAATGTGATAATAATGAGATGAGAAATGTATGTTCCACTGAACAGATGTAGGGGATTCAGCTCAAGCTTATTAAAGGTTTCATGAGAAAATCTGATAAAAATTACTGTATATTTAAAGATCCCATTGCCCTGGAACACCAGTTACTGATTCTAGAGCTCTGAACTGATCTCTCTCTCCAGCTACAATTTTTCTTATTCAGACATTTTAATATACTGTCTGTATTTAGCTAAACCATCTATTTGCAGTCTCTGAGAACCACATTACTACAAATCTTTGAAAAAGAAACATTCATTTCTGACCAAAGTTGGGAAATGAGTGACTATCAGATATACTGCCTTGGACATTAATATCCCAAGACAGATTGTTATAAATGCTGTGATCTGAGAGAGAAAAATTGAGGCTTGAAATTTTGCCTGTTTTCTTCAAACTATTTAACCTACATGGTGTAATAAAAGCCATGCTGTCTCCCCTCAAACCTCCCCTTGCGTTCTTCAACTATCACAGCTGTAATATGCATTAAATAATATTAACCACCTCAGAAACATATCTCAGGGCTGACTTTAGCTTCCATGCTTTCTTAATTACTCCTTGGCATTATTTCCCTCTATGTCAAAGGTAAAGTTTTCTGTGTGTATGCGTGGAGATGGAATGAGAACATCGTTTGTATACAGAAGTATAACACAGGCCACATACTTCAGCTCTAACAGCAATATCTCAAACATATGTTTCCTATAGTGTAATCTGCACTAGATCCTTTCCTTCCTTTTCTGATCTTTTCCTCTACATGTTTAATTTTTTATTAAATCTGTACACAGACTAAAAATGTAAAGTATATTTTAGTATATAATTATAACCTACGATATACTTTTATAATTCTTTCAGAAAATAATTTCACCTCAAGATCATAAAAAAATGATAGTCTGGCTTTTATTTAACCAAGAAATGCTTTGTCAGTGAGGATAAGAGCCACAATTTCTGTAGCATGATACGCTCTGAGTTCTTAAACATATAAAGCATCTGGGATTTTTAATAGCTGTTTCAATGCAAGTCCTGCCTGGAACAGTAACATTTATCTTCTAATCTGTGAGAGCTCCTCCTAAAAGCTCATTCCCCTTTTACTACCACCCTCTTTTTTTTCCCCCCTGATTTTTTATAACAACAACAAAAAAGTCGAACTTCCTTACACTTCTTTTTCCCAGTATAAGTGAAACTAAGATATTACATTTCTCAGAAGTTTCCTTAAAAGTTTGATAAAATATTTAGGATAGGAATCCAAGGCTAACTTCTTCTAATACAGGGAAAATTCATCCATAAATCATATTACAAGTCAAAATAGAGACTAAGTCAATTCCTGAATCAACTGTTACATCTTTCTGCTTTACTTCATTCTATGTTCAGTAATTCTAACACAAAGCCATCAGAAAATGAAATAGAATATAACATTTTCTACTGCCACAGGGAAAAAGTAACAGCTCTGAGCCTTCAGATTCTAGACTAGGGAGCCAAAAGACAGTGGGCTGAATGTTATAGGTAAAGTAACATTGATTAATATGCAAAGGAGCATTAACGTTGGACCTAATAGATGGCAAAAGGAGATTTGGTTCTATTAGGAAAGAAGAAAGAATCTGAAGACGGGGTGATGGCAGCGAAACTAATATGATTAAAGGAGTCCTTTTGGAGTAACTTCACTGCTGGTAAGATGATGTTAAGAGACATCTAATCTCTCCAAAGTGACTGGAAAAAGCTTAGATTGGGGATCACAGACACAGTTCTTGCCAATTACTTCAAAATAAGTCTAGTTCTCACAGCCAGATTATTTTTTCCCACAAACAAAGTCACTGGCAGAAGCAGCTTACGACTGAACAACTTGCTGCATAAGACAACTTTGTGTGACATGGATGTCCTCAAACTGCTACAGGGAATGAATCCCAAACTCTCCATCACTAAGATCACTATTCCACATGCCAGGTTTAATAGACTATTATTAGACTTAAGCATAGGCAAATTAGTACTACTAGGAAAAAAAAAAAAAGATGACATAATTCCCACTTGTGAAAAAGCCCTGAAATATAAAACTTAAGAGCAACTGTTTTTTCTGAACAATTCAGTGGAAAAACGGAAGATGCAATTACCAAATCTCACTTCTCAGGCCTGAGATCTGAAGGCAGGTTGATTGTTCGGTTTCTTTGTAAAATTGAATCCTTTTTCTCAGCACTGGTTTCTAAAAATCTTTTTCTGGCTGCTCAGATGTATGTTTGTGGACCATGCCTACCAAATTGTTTGCATGGTCCAAGCGATAGCTTGAGTACCAGAGCTGCTGTGACCAGTCCACATGGAAGTAACCTCTCCACCAAAGCAAATTATTCTTGTGCTAAACATAAGGCTTAAACATAAGAAATAAAGACTTCAGAGTATAGAGTAGGTTCTAAATCTTATTCCTAACTTGCTGCCTTTCATGGACTAAAATGTTACAGTCTCTATTTCAATTGCATAGGTAAAAGTAAATGAAATAAAAGAGATCTGTGTCCTTTTTACTAAGGGTGCAGAAGTCCACAGTGATTCCACGGGATGGCCCAAACAAGAATGCATTTTGTAAAATCACTACTAATCCACACACAGGAAAACAAATAGAAAGAAAACACTAGCACAGTGTATCCCAAACAGAACAAAAATACAAGTATCAAACCAGTGTGACAGGGTAGAGGTTTCACATGGAATTTATATAGCATATTTGTATGTGCATCTATGTATGTATGACAGTCCCATAGCTGAGGAAACTGCTAGCTGAGATGGTGATTTCTATTTCTGTTTCAAAGGAATAACTTAAAATTCTAACTAAGAATATCTATGCTGAAATAGTGTCATAAAAAGGGTGGGTCATAAGCCCACAGTAATATGCCTGTAGGGAAAAAAGACTTGAAAGAAAAAAAGAAGGTTGCTCACTCACTTTGGCCTATTTAAAAAGCCAATAAATGTACTGTATGTTATTTGGAAGGAAAACATGTGCTCTTAATTTTAAAAAGTAAATTGCACAAGAAAACATGAAGTTGGCAAAAAGTTTAAATTAAAATCCATTGCTGAGGTCTGAAACTTTGGTACAGCTACAAGCAGCAGTGATGTGACTGAATGACTACAATCTAATTAAAAAAAAAAAAATACCCTTTATTTTGCAGGATTTTCTTCTTCCAACCCATGAAGCATCTACTTGGATCAGTTTCTAAGGAAGAGGCTGAAGCATGACTGCATCTTTTATACTCACAGTGACGGAATACCTGGACTTCACTGTCTCCCTCTCAATGCATTACACACCAAACCACATCCACGCCAGCACCATACTCAGCTTCAAACAGTGTTGAGTTTAGTGACTCTTTAAACAGAGTCACAAAAACAAGACAATGCAGACTTGGGATCAAACCCACTCTGAACGTACTCCCCAAGGCTCAGATCTAGAATCATTTATTTAGGTGTTGCTTCAGCAGTTTTTACAGTAAGTGACCAACATCTCCCAGCAGATATCTGGGAACCAACAAAACAAAAACCCCAAAAAATCAACAAAAGCCCCTAAAAAACTTTCAGCAGGTTCCACGGACTTAGAGCTCAGACATGAACTGTTAGGTTAGATGATCACAATGATCCCTTCTAGAATAATAACCTAAAATATTGTCCTCTAAGTAGCAGCTCTATTTGAACCACCGATATGCAGCTTCTGCCTCTGTGTGCCAAGAGGCTTCCTCAGCATTTCCTCAACTGGAAGAGCATTAAAATTAGCACATGCTTTCAACAGTGCATGACGTGAAACCATCAGCTGAACCCTTCTGAAAGGGAGATTTGTTTCTTTGTGTCTTGTTACGCTGGCGTGATGTGACAGAGATGGATGAGGTACACATAACATTTGTTATTGGGTAGTGGATTATTTTTGAAAGGAGATCAGTCCAGTCAAGGGAAAGGAAGTCTGTAGTAAAAACAAATCTCACTTTGATGATGAAGAATTAAAAGGAAAATAAGGAACAAAGTAGAAACACCCAGTGATTCAGTGGTGACAATGAGTCCCTTTTTACCCAGAATCAGTGCAACATCCCAGAAGAGGTGGATGAAGGATCTCATCCCACTTAGACAGAAACTAGTGGCATATTTACTGTAAAATAACTTAGAAGGGATTATCTGTGGGAAGTGGGAATCTGAACTACTTTTGGTTTCTTATTACCAAACAAAGCTTTATGAAGTGCTGAGAAACAGATAGTACAAGTTTCTCTACCCTCACTAAAAGAAGCAATGCATCTAACACAAAAGAATGCTGAAAAAGTAAACAAATATTGTTTGCAGCTCTAAGCTTAGATGAAGGTGAAGCCATAAGAACTTCAAAGATGTGTAATGCTGATTTGTGTTTAAAACAAAATTTGTTTATATAATATGAGTCTTACTACTGTAGTTTCAGCAAGTCAAAACAACCGGCCTCACACTTGACCCCATCCTGGTTTTAGGGAACTACACCCTTGATTTTTACCCTTAAGAGATAAAAGAAGCAGCCAAGGGTCAGGCACAGTCCTAATGGCTCTCTGATCTTTTTGTCCAAGAAGCACCCTACTGAGTTGGACTCACTGGTCCCAGTGTACTTGCTCTTCTCTGTGCCAGATGAATTTCAACTGGCCAGTTCAGCCAGTGGCAGCTGTATGTGTGGATGCTTTTGCAACACCACAAAGATACAAAGGGTACACAGCAGTGCTGAAAGAGGAATCTTTTTGTTTAAGCTACAATCTAAACCTAAAGATATAGCAAATCTCAACTCGCACTTGAAAATAATTTTGATTTAGCAAGAACCATTAAAATTTAGTAACTCAAGCTTTTAATGCGATCTTCTAAATTCTATAATTAACTAAATCATATCCATTTAAGTCAAATCTATTTTCTATACCATAGAAATCTCAATTAAACTATGTTATCCATTTTTTCTTGTAATATTGACAAATTGCTGATTTTACTAGTCACAAATCCTTAAAAAGATAGATTTGATTTGCAAAGAAAACTACTCCTGCAAATGTCACGCACATTATCACATGGGTAATGATGTGGCAGAGTGCAAATTAACAGGGATAAGTAATAAACAGCTATTTAGCTTTCACAACACAACCTATTACACTGTCAAGTTTAAATGCCTTTTGGGTAAGAACACATAGGCCAATAAATATGGTAATTAAGCCAGCAGATAAATTAAATGGTGTGAAATGAAGTGAAAATGAACAACAGTTCAATGATCTACAGGTTGGTCTCACCTCCTAAAAGCACTGATCAAATCATGGGGCTGTGCAAGTTCTTCTGGGAGCAATGAGCTCTACCAGCACCACCATAATGATAAGTAGTCCTGAGCAGTAGTCTAGTACTTCCTGGAAATACTAAAATATCAGCTAAGTTAAAACTCCAGTACTCAAAGAGATGTATTTTCTTCTATGCTTATAGAGGTTTTTGTGCATACTGAAGTGTTCTCACTCTTGGGGGAAACAAATTCTGTCCTTAAGGTTGATGCTATTGCACAACTTAACTAGAAGGCATCTTTATCCTGTGTATCTCTACATTGCAGTGAGGGGGTGAAGTTATTAATACATTCATCAATCAAATGTTCACAGTTTATAAATCAGGCTGTATAACATCAAGTTCAGGTCTTTTCTTGTAGGAAAACTGTTAGACAAACCAAAGTTGTACGTGCTAACCCACACAGCACATAGAGCAGCAGTTCTCTGGACTCAGATGAATGTTCAGTGTCAAAAAAACTTAGAGGCAGTGCAGATGGCAGCCACAGTGCTACAGGAAAATGCTGCTCAGCAGTGCAAAATCTGAATCCCCACATTACAGGGCTTACGCTGAGGTCGATCTACTCCATCTCAAGGCAATCCCAGCTTTTCTCACCTTTGCAAATGTACCTCTGACAGCTCTTTTGAAAATATCCACTAGGACTTGTAAAGTGAGGTACCGAGCTGCTAGCTTACATGTTTGTTCTATTAAATTTAACAGCATTAAGCAGCTTTTAAAATCAAGTCTCCTTTGTAAGATTCTTACTTGGAATGTTTCAGCAAGTTGCATGCTCTGAAAAATGCCTCTAATATTTCTGAATCTGATAAAAGTATATTCTACTAACTTTGCTTAATTGCTATCTACTAAGGTGTTAGTTAGGGGTAGGGTTTAACATTGCCCTACCTGTACAGTGCTGCTGGAGGCTAAACATCACTTTTCTGCATCCTCAAACCATGGTCAACTTCCCCTCCTGCCCCAACTCCTGCACTTAACATAGTCCCCAAAAAAGCCCAGCACCCTTCAAGATTGGATTTTGTTTCTTAGTAATGTTCTTGCTGTATCTTGTCTGCTCTTGTTCTAGAGCATTACCCTGAAACATGAGGGAAGTGTTGATTCATGAAGAACATTCTGCTTAGCTCCATTTTCAATAAAATTAATGAAAAGAGTCTATTCAGGTCATTCCCCTGGAGAAACTTGCTTGGGAAACATTTCCACAGGTAATCTAAACCCCAAACTGCTCCTTAACTTTCATATATACTTCTGAAGGCTGGAAAGAAATATGCAGGACACAGGTATCAAAATGCCAGTAGGAAAAGTTACACTGAAAGGATTGTCACTGTCCTTGCTTCTACATGTGACTACAGATTAGTGCTAGGCAAAACACAAATTTTGATTTTATTTTCCAAAAGCAGTGCACTGAAATAGATCTGGACTTTTAAAGAAGCCAGTTAGCTGCCTAAATCCCATGTAATGTAAATGGCACTCAAGCTACAAACTACTGGGCTTTAACCAAAAAAAAAAGGGGGGGGGAAGAGGGAGCTAGAGAAAGAAAATCAGACGTCCATTTGAACAGCTCCACAAAGAGCTTAAAATTAATGGAGCTTATTTTGATTTCTTAATTTACATAAGTCCATTTGATTCTAATTTAGTTAAGAGCAGCTAGAAAGCAGAACTTCATATAGGCTGGTTATTGTCACTGCCTTCCTAACAAAATGGGTTTTAGTCAAATGGAAGAACCTCAAACCTACATGTGTAACTAAACAATAGAGTGCACTGGTGAGTGAAAGGATTACTTACCAAGTAAAAATTGAGATAAATGTAAATAAATTTTCCATTTAAGTTCTAAGACCTGGAAGGCTTGGTTGGCCCTCTTCTCTGGAAGACAGATCCAGAAGAGTTTCTTATTACCTGATTTACTGTATTTGCTTTGAAACAGATGAGTGAGTCAAACATTAAACCATCCAGCCTTCCTTCTCTCTTTTTATCTGATGAAAGAAGTGTTCACATTTGTATTTTTCTTTGTACCAACAAAATAACTTGAATACAACTACTAAGGAGACCTACTTGGAAAGGACTAGTGGAGGGCTCATTTCCTTCTGTCTTTCTACTCACTTTAACAGAGACATTCAACTTGGCACCAAACAATCTATGTAACTGCACTAAAGTAACTTAAGTATGATGGAGATTAAAAAAAGCCCAACAACTATAGCCATAAATTCCTGTTTAATGGAGTGAACCCCTAAAATGACTTGTAAGAGTAGAATATACATCAAATACAGAGCAGCTAAAAAATAAAAATCTATAGCTAATACCAGGTTGGTTGCATCATACAAAACATAGCAACATATCCCAAAATGATGACTGATGAAAATGACACCAAACGTGTTTAGTCTTCCCTGTTTGCCTTTATGAAAAAATACAGAGCTTTCCTTTCTCTATTTCAGGATGTGAAAGGAAAATATTCCTTTTGGATTAACGTTAAATCTATAGTCAGTTCTAAAACAACAGTAGAGCAAAACATGTTCTGAAAGTGAAGAAAAACTGCTGATATTTAAGGAAGGATAGGACCTCCCTGCAATGGAATACAGAAACAGAGGCTAGAGATCTCTGCAGTGAACTGTGAAGGACTGCTCTTCATTCTGATAGACTATTTCTGTGTCCAGCATCCCCTAAATCAAAGCTTTTAAAAAACATTTGCATTTAAATTTTCCACGTATTAAATTTAAAAGCATTAACATTTCCTGAACAACATGTAATTCTGATTTAAATGAAGACATGCTGCATTACAGATTCAAGGATTACTACAGATTACTTCATCTATATGAGGCAGAAAAATTAAACGTATTATAATTCCTAATTTGTCCCCAGTGTTTTCTTTTCTCTGTTCACTAATGAAAAGACTTAACTGCAAGTAAAAAAGCCAAAATAACCCCACCCTGGAAATAAAAAAAACAACAAAACAAAACAAATCCTCACCAAAAAACCCACCCAGAAGAGCATCACTCCTTTGTCTTTCGGATGTGTTTGTTTCAATTACTGCTTGGAACACATACACCTTTTGAATATTGCAGAAGTTTTACCTCACACATCCCAGAAGGGTTTTGTGGTGACTGTAAAGGAAGAGGAATTGGTTGCAAAACATGTCAGGACAAACTTAAGGCAAGATGCAGATACAAGGCCTAAGAAATAAGTTCTTCATGCATAAAGTATCTCCCGTCTTCAACTTCTGAAGTTGGTACTTGTAGAAGTGAAAACTTTGGGCACTACCTCCTGTGCAGCTCATCTGCCACAACTGTCTCCTCAACAGCCACCTGAGGGACTTGAGGAAGATTTGAAGTTCATGCTACTGTCCAAGCTCTGCCCTGACTGACAATCAAGGTGAAAAAGATAATTTTTTCAAAATTCCAGCACAAGCACAGGAAGCCAACTAAGGAACTAAGGCTGCTTTTCTTCTCTGGGCTGATGACTGAAGATGACTTAAACACACCAGCCTGTGTGTACTGTTCTGCTCCACTGAAGAATCTAATTCACCAGGAAACTCTCTCATTACTGATGTCATGCTGCTATATTGAAGATGACAGTCTTTAACTAAGCATGAAGTCCTCATTCTAGGTCTCATGAATGGCAATATGTGTGGGCAGAAATCCTGAAATCCAGTAGCTTTAGAAATAAAAACTATGCCACTGACAAGTTTAGACTTTAAAGAAATAATCAGCTTCTAACTTTCAAAACCCTCCTAATTTCTGTAAGGCAGCAACAATAGTTGCAGTATTTCTGATAATTAATGAGTTATGGTAAATTCTTCTCTGTGTGTTTGCTGCTTACACAAATAAGATGCAGAATTACAGACACATGCAGCTTTCGACTTGCTGCTTTTTGAAATCAGCTCCTAATGGGAAGAGGCATATTCTAGTTCACTATCTTTAGTGTCAATCCTTACACCAAACAGATAAATTTGTCACTTCCCTCCAAGGATGAAAAAAAAAAAAGGAGTAAAGGAAGTCTTTACTCCAACCTAGGCATTAGGTTGGAGTCAAGACATCAGCTGATGGTCCCTGCTCTCTACCTGGTGCACACACATACAAGCTGACACCAATTCTCTGCACCTTCATGCTCAAGTGCTGGTTTCATTATTCCCATCATCTCAACAGCAGCTCCTCTGAGTTCAGAGACCTTTTGGAAGCATCCTGCTCCACAGCTGCCAGTTCAGAAAGACCACAAGATCAATCACATGATGATCTGTACAAAATAAATGAAAATTGTGTGCCTAACATTTCTTTTCTTGGCATCGAGAGTATTTTTGGCTCAGTATCTTCCTCTGGCACCTTTACATTGATCTCTACCCTTTTCATCCTGCTCAGTTTGTCCTTGAATTGAGTTGATGCCACGTCGTTTTCTGAATGACAAATAGGCCACTGCATCCTGGGGCAGGAATTTCTTCAGATTTATTTATGCAACTGTTTTGAATCTACTGTACTTTGAATAAATATTAACATACAGTTCAAATGTGAAATCTAAACACGTACTAAACACACAAATTCTATGAAATACAAGTAAAATAATCCATCAAATACATCCATTTATATAGGTCTATATTTATATTTACTACCCACCCTTGCTGCAGAAAAATAAAAAAGAAAAACAACCTCAAAATTCCATTAAGATATTGGGAACAATATATTACTCCCAAACTGAATACTCTGGCAGGGAACAATGATTGTGGGAAGAACTTGAAGGGGAAACTGTTGGCTGGAGGCAGAGCACCAGAATGGAGCAGTCTCCCTTCTGCACAACAGTGAAGCACAGTCCTTTAGGAGGACAATGTTTGCAGACTTTTGAAATCCAGTGCTTTTACTTTTTTGGAGAGCATCATTGTTTTCAAGGACACAATCTTATTATGTAAAAGTAAGAAATCATAACTATGCACCACGTTTTTGCTAACATGTAGCGCAAAGACCAGGAAACTATTATACAAATTATTTCTGGAATACCATGAGGTGGTGTTTTTGACAAATGGCATCTGATGCATTTGTTGAGACAGAGATTTCAGTTTTCTCCATATGCACGCCTAATTACCACATTAATGAAGGCTATTACTATAAAAAAATAGCAAGACTGCCTCTGCTAAACTCACGCAGAGAAAAACAAACATTGTCTTCCATATAAATGACTACATTAGAAGCCATTACTGATTAATGCTGTGTATTCTCTCTCAGCCTCTGATGCAAAGGATGCCAAAGAAATGTTATCACAAGGGTTTGTTTGCACAGCTTTAGAAATGATAGCAATCTACTAAGTATCCAACACAATATTCAGGTAGAGCAGGTAAGAATTAATTGGTACCTTCCTCCCCCTCCCGAATTTCAGATGCTGGAACTGTTTTTGCCTTTATTGAACCAGCTCGGCCTAGACTAGCTTGTCCCGCAGTGACATGTATATTGAATACAAATCAGACAGCATAGCTTTAAATCTGTGTTGCAGCTCTCATTTCCAATTCGAGAACTGTACTATAATCATAAGCTTCTGGTGGATGAAAGGAAATCAGCTCTCTGAATATTAGCTAATGCCACATTTGCAAGTCCTGAAGAGATCTGTGCTGTTTAAAAAAAAAAAAAAAAGTAGATCATTTCTCGTGAACCTATATATATGAATCGCTTTGTACTGCTCGACTGATAGAAGCGATGCCTGTGCTGGGATTAAACCCTTTTCATCATAAAACCTCATCTGGTTCGGAGTCCAAGTCCATCAAACCTTTTCCCTTTAAAGTCCCGCCTTTGATTCTACATCAATTTATTCAAACCGCAGCTGGGTGGCTGAAAACGAAAGGACAGCATCATTTAAACCAACCATGTTCCTAACTTGAAAGAAGGGCTATAATTAAAAAAATGGGCATAAAAGAATGGAAATGGGATAATATTTTTTAATGGTAGTTCAAAGGCCGACAGATGTCAGAGCCTTTGAAGATGTCAGTACACTGAGCAAGAAGTTGCCATTAAATAGTTTGCCTGAGAGGTGAAGCAGCTTTTTAATGACTGAAAAAGCCCTTGCAGACACATCCTTGTGTTTTTAATTTGTCAGAGTTTCTGCAGTATTTTCTGATTAATGACACATGATTATAACTGCATAGCATACATATTTTTATACTTTGTTAAATGAATACTTTATTCCACATTCCTTCAGTGCCAGATAAGAACAGGAAAGCTTTACTACAGAGTCCAAAACTATTCAGCTTGCTCAAATATTTATGGTAGTTTGAGGGGATTGGCCAGATACAGAGCTACTATGTGTTGCTACCTTTTGTTCTTTAATGGTGCTATTACTACTGCCATCACAATGTGCAGGCATTAAGGGAGCATGTGACCCAGCCACATATTGCACCCTCCTCCTGCCCTAAACAATCACAGCTTCCAGAATTCACTGATGAACAAAGTCAGCAAAGCAAAATAACATTCAGAAACATTCCTCAATGGATCCTAAACAATACAAACAATGGCTGCCAATGTATTGTAAGTGGAAAATAACTTTTCTCAGAAAAAAAAAAAATAAATGTATTGCTAGGAAACATCATGTTCAGAAGAAAAACACCAATATTCATGAATGCAGATAAAGTCTGCATCTTGGGCTAAGAAGATGCTGCTGCAATAGCCTTCATCTCTCTGTTAACATAGGCAAATTCTTCCTATTTTCACCATGAATGGAAAACCCAGGGACAATTTCTTTTGCTCCCAGATCTTGTGAGAGCATGCCTACCAAGCTGAGCTGGTGGAGCACGGGGAAGCAGCCCAGCACTGGGGAGGGGCAGGAAAAGCCAGTGCTGCGTGCCTTGCCTTGTATGACACCTCAGAGAAGTAATTCATATGAAAACACAGTCATTACAAAGGAATTGGCTTAATCTCCTGTTCCTTCTGCTCTTCCAACCTAGATTCAGCTTGTAAGTTGGAGAATAGTTGTAAATAGAAATGTGATGGTCTCAGATAAAGCTTAACAGAGACTGGAGGCACCTTTGCAGAGCTTTCTGAAATCAGTTGCTAGTCTCCCCAGAACATTTAGATGAATCCATAAACTATGAGTATTTGGCTTGCTGCAATCCATATCCACCAGCAGCCTTTTTGTAATAAACCTGCTGCCTACCACCACCATCACAAACCTTCTTGAGGGCAGGAAGGTAGCTGTTGGATGCTCACTGCTGCTCTGAAATCACGTCCATCTACAACTGGAGATGAGGAAAGCCACAAATGTTTTGTGTTTCAAACACTGTAGAGTTATCCAACTGAAAAAGCAAATGTTGTGTATTTTGAAAAGTCTATGGCTGCAGAGTGAAGAAAGGTAATTCTGAAATTTAGTTGTCCCAAAGGTATTTATTGTATAAAAACAAAAGTCCTGCTAGGAAAAATACAGCTATGTTAGGACTACACAGAACAGGTACAACTGGACAGTACAAACAACTGTAGATCAGATTTCCAACTAACCTGCAGCCTTTTTCCTAAGGTTATTCTAAAGTTACCTTCAAATATAGTTTTATTTAAAAAGCAAAACAAAGCCTAATCTACCATGTGTTGCTAGAACACTTGTCTTTCTCATGAATCTTGTGAAGATTTGAAATTTCAAACTACTAATGTTACATTACACACTTTTGCCACTCTTCCTAGAAAACAAACTACACCATGAGCAGCCAGGAAGCTGCTCAGCAGCATGGGGTGGAAATGGCCACAGGGACCACCTGCTACAGCTTGGGTGTCCACCAGAGCAGTGAGGTGAAGAGCCCACTCCCTCTGCTGCACCCATCCCAGGTCCTTGGCAGATCCTGGTGATGTGAGGCTCTCAGCAGGAGTGTTCTGGATGATACAAAGCAAGAGGAACAAGCTCTACACATCTACTTCTCTCCAAAGGCCACTGGCGTTGCCATCGTACAGGGACATGGTACTTTCTGTTCATATTCAGCTATTATGTTAGCACTATGGTGAAAATAGGAAAACAAACCAGCAAAATCTAATTTAATTATAATAAAACTTCACAGAAGAAAAGGCACTTTGCCAAGCTGTGGGACTTTCTACTGAATTTCAGATGAATTTCACGAAGTAAAAGGAGGTTACACACAAAATATGCAGACTTACAAATAAACATTTCAAGATTCTTCTAAAATGGGAAATATCAGACCCTCTGGAAAGAATGTTTTGCTACAGAAACCCATCCAAGCGTGCAGAGCTGAGTCATTCAGATTCTATCCATTAGAGGGCAATAATATGTACACACACCCCCACTCACATGTACACAGGTACAAACACACCCCACCTCTCACACCTCCAGCTCTTTAGCTGAAAAACTCATTTTCTCTCTCCTCTTACCAGTGGTGTACTGACAGCTTGGGCCCTGTTCCATTCTCCACCCCCAACAACAGTATCCAACAGATCAAAAGTTACAATAAATTATTCTCTAAATTTGCTTTCCTACAAGGAGATCAATACAGCCCATAGTTTTAGAAGGCTTACAGTTAGTTGCTGTTAAACGTTCCTTGAGTAGATTGAACAAATACCATTTATATAAGCACATAAATCACTGCAAAGGTTCAGAAAATTTCAACAGACAAAAATGTTCTTCGTGTGCTCATCTCCCCAGTAAACTCAAACACTTCTTCTCTGTTCAGTCACATCAGAAACCTTTGATAGCAGCAGCTGCAGACATGGCAAGTATCCAGTGTACTTTAGATGTCTCTTAATGCTACAAACCATGGAAAGGCATTTCACTGTGTCATTAGCAGACCCACTTGAGGGAAGCAGCTCACGTGCTGTGTCTTCTGCTTTCCTCCTCAAACCATATCAACCTACTGATAAACCTCACTGTTTATCATGGGTCCTCAACCTTCTGCTTGCTGTACCCACTGCTAATATCCTATAAATACATTTCTGTTATGAGCTTCCTAGGACAGGAATTGTCTGTTGTTACATCTTTTCACTAACACTACATAAACTCTAGACCCCTGAGTATACCAATAATTACCAACAGCCCCTAAACTACTGCTTGTCAACATCTTATTAGCTCCAGGATTGCTGGAGTTTACAGCAACACCCAGCCAGCTGTATCACTCACATAATGACCACTAAGCAATTCCTATGAGCATCCAGACTACATTAATTTACATTTGGGGGTTTCCCCCCCTTTTTAAAAAAAAAAAAAAAAATTACTTTTCAATGATCAGTCTGTACTTCATTAGAAACAGTAATTGAGATAATGATTTCAACTAGCAGCTAGCTGTTTCCAGGGACTATGGAATAAATATTAATCTTATACTATGCTAGAGGTTTAATTGAAGATCAATTCAACTTCATAAGGTCCAAGATGAAGATGTAGGCTAACACGCTGGTCTTGTGTGCTATCCCAGACAGCACACACACCTCCTGGAAGAAGTGGGCACCTTGAACTTGGAAATCCCTAATGATACCAAACGCAGCAGCAGAACATGCAGCTCGTTTCAAATATTCTAGTGTACTCTGTGTTTGCATCAGCTGCCTTTCCAAAATCACTCTCCTCACCATTTCTCTTTTCTAAATTCATTTTACAGGTGCCAATACAGCAGAAAGCACAGACTACAAAAGAATTCAAGCTGTCAGAGACAACTTTAGAAGAATTGTATCACCGTGCAGAAGACAGAGTTCACTCTTTGTGGGATTTTCAGACCTGTTTCAAGTGAAAACACTGTGTCAGGGTAGGGTTTTTGTCTTTTTTTTTTTTTTCTTTTTAAACTACAACAGTGTTGTTTTATGAACTCTGGAAGAACAACTTTAAAACCTGAAAATAGAATATTCACAATCAGGCCAATATTTTAGGGGTCAAAAAAGAGTTCTCTTATTTGCAATATTTCAGGAGGACTTTCATATCGATGAATACAAATTACTATGAGATATGTAATTACACTTTGAAATACATTGTTTTCTCCATGAAACAGAAATCTACAGCATCCTTGACATCGATTTCTGTCATTTTGTCATGATAAACACTCAGGTATTAAGTACCTTCCACATCATGCACTCAGGCATGATTCCAATTAGTGCTGAATAGAAGACAAAATGTCAGCCTAATAAGCTTCAATTTGCAAAGTCTTTGAACATTTGATGATATCATCACTTTGCCAATCATTTCTTGTACTTTGGCTTCTTTTTTTTCCACATCACCTTCCCTGTCAAAAGAAAGTCTTTCAAATCTACAGAAACAGAAGACATGCACAACGTCAGTCACTGGCCTGACGGAGCTGAAAGATCCAAAAATGACTCCCCAGTACATCAACAGAGAACTATGATGTGCACAATATTCCCTCAAAGCTAATTTGCTGCCAACATGTAGAGTAATTGGGGGGAAAAAAGTCTACTTTAAAGTCATACTGTGAAAAAAATTTTTTCCCATGAAATCAACACTGAAGACCTTAAATCACTGTCAGAGCCTGTACCACTCTTCCAAAATGAAGAAACAGTGTTTGTTAAAGATGACAGTCATTTCCTTCAAAGGTGACTGGACCAAAGAACAACTCTGCTGTCTGACTTCGTGTTGAAAATAACCACTGCATTTTAAAAATAATGTATTTCCTTTCTAGTTTGTTTCTTAAAAAGGCTTCTCAGAATTAAAAAGAAATTGCATAAAAGGCATGTACAGTTCTGTAAGCTGGAACATCCAAAGCTAATGCATGCCCAAAGCTTGCAACTGAGGACACAGGACTGAATCTGTCTGGAATTTTCCCAAATGCAGAAGCTAAAGTCCATGCTCTTATCTGGGTGTGAAGGAAAAGAAACACAAAATGGCAGCAGAAAAGACAAGGAGAAAATGAGTCAGGATGGAAAACATGGAGCAATACAAAAGACTACATGGGCCCTCCAAGGCTCTGCTGGGGCACCTGGAGGAGGTGGGTCACAGCAGGACTGACCAGAGCATGTGGGCAGTGACCAAGAGGCTCCACCACCCAGGTCCAACACGATTCCTTGCCTTGCACTGAGTTGCCCCATTTCTTTGGCTTGCACATCCCATGGAGCCCAGTCAGGAGACCTTTACTGGCACACATTTCTAACTCACTGCTCAGAACTGGTGGGAGACAAACCCCACCCTACATCCCATGTGGTCTGGTGTGCCAAGAGCTGTCACTTCAGTAGAAAAGGAGGTCGAGCAGCTTGGAAGGGGTGGATCTGAAACTGCCTCCTGGAGCTGAAACGAGAGGAAGGAGCTGGGAGCACTCACCAAGCATGGCACCAACACGAGGAGCAGTGCTGAAAGAGTGCAGAGCACTTGGCTACCCCTCCAGCTGATGTACTAGCAAATTCCTAACATGCGAGGCAGAAATGGAGACTTTGAAGAGTTGCTCCAGACACCAGGGTTGGCTGGACCAGCAAGCAAGCAAACAGCAGCAGAGATGTTTAACAGTGAAGCACTCAGCCTGGTGTCCGTTCCACTAACATCATCTTCAGATCCACAGAGGACCCATCATGGAGGTTTGGTTGTTTGTTTTTTTTTTTTTCCCTCCTGTCATAGTTCCTGTCTGTGAAATAGAGGAAAACCAGAGAAGTCTTCTGTTGTTCCTCCTGAGTGAAGCAATATATGGAGGAACAAGCAGATGGGTGGAAGGGCACCCAGGACAGTGCAGGATGCCATAAGCATCTCAGCTGCAATTTGTTACTGGTTTTCCACTTGAAGGTTTCTCTATATTACTTTAATGTGGGAGCATGAGGAGCTTTATGGACAGTCTCATATTTCTCAACTGACATATCTTCAGCCAAAGTATGTCAGCTACAGGAGAGGGCAAGGCTTTTCACTGGCTGTGTGATTTCTTCTTCCCCCACCATGAACCACATAAAAGAAAAGTACAAATAATCAGCTCTCCAAAATTGCTATTTATTACCTCATCATGAAACTGTCTACTGGACCCTGCAGTGGTATTGAGTAATATCATTACTTAAGCCATAAAGAGGTTGTATTTATTACTCAGAATTGGGGAAATTAGCATCCATATGGATCTTATTGTTTTAAGACCAGTAATGCTGCCAAAACAAGTGGTGTTAACATTCCAAACTAAAGATTGTCATAATTTCTCATCTAATGTTTCATTCTTTCATTTAGTATTTATAATACCTTTGAATTGAGGAGCTGAATGGGATCATAAAGTCTCTCCTATCAGCTAAATCATTTAACAGCTAGACTACTGTTCAAACCTTGATTTATGGTGGCAGCGAGTGAATGGAATTAACATCTGCTGACCTTAGGAAGAAAGACTAAATTGATTTTGGATAATCTTTCTCTAGAAAAGGGACAAGAGAAAAAAAACCACACTCTAAAAAAAAATTAACCACTTAATTTGCCATACATAGCATCTTACTAGGCAGTCACAGAAAGGATATCCTAACCTCCACCTCTGGAAAAATTATGGAGTAAAACTCCACAAAATTAATTTCCAGGCACATGAGCCAAAAAAGGGTCACTGGGCGCAGCCAGGCTGGACATACCAAGGGCAAATCATGCTTGACCAAACTGACTGTCTTCTACAGTGAAATGACAAATGGGGCTAATAGAGCTTAACATCCCCACCAGTGACTTGGTTGACAGAACATGATGAAC
Organism: Merops nubicus; assembly: GCF_000691845.1. Taxonomy (NCBI): domain Eukaryota; kingdom Metazoa; phylum Chordata; class Aves; order Coraciiformes; family Meropidae; genus Merops; species Merops nubicus. Next base: position 110,767 of record NW_008611410.1, read on the forward strand.
CCTGTGCAATACTCAGATGGCATCTCTTGGGTGGAAATAGTCAGTATGAAGAGCAGGGTTGCCATGCACAGGGACCTCAAACACTGCAAACTGGAGGAAAGGGCCACTAGGATCTTCAGGAAGTTCACTGGTCTAGGTCTATTCAACCTGGAGAACACACTAAGGAGAAATCTAATTGATGTCTTCAACTGAGTGGGAGGAACTGCAGAGAAGACAGAGGCAGACTATTCTTGAAGGTGGCTCTTAAAGGACAAGAAACTACAGATCCAAATAGATACTCCAACTGGATATAAAGGAGAAGAAAATTCTCAATGTATCAGTAAAGCACTGAGGTAGGTTGCTCAGAGAGGCTGTGAAATCTCCATCATTGCAGTTTTTTCAAAAGTCAGTTAGACTTGGCCCTGAGCAACATGATGTAAATTTGAAGTTAGACCTGCTTTGAGCAGGAGGTTGGACAGGGTGACCTCCAGAGGTCCTTCCAACCCAAACCATTCTATGATGCTGTGAAAAAACTTCAGTATGAATCCTGATCTCCCATTAGAGGATGTTCCTTCGGCCATTTGAAGTAGATATCACCACTGCTTTCCAAATTGCTGTACTTGTTCTATGGACTAAGAGAAGTCAACTTCCTTCTGTTCAACAACTCTGTCAAGTAACTTCTAAGATAACATGAAAATGCTATTTTCAAAAGAACTAAAAAACATTAATAAAGGATGTTGTGAGTCAGCATCCCCTTCTCTCTACAGCAGACCTTTACCAAACAAGTTTAGTTACAACATTTGTAACAACTTAATATCACAGAAACTACATTCAAAAGATATTCAGACTCTTATGCTTGGAAGTATTATCCATAAGCAACTTTAGAATCTCCCTTTGCCATACACTGAACTTCACATAAAAAGCACATGCTTCTTTTATTCTAAAGCCAAGAACTTATATTGTAAGTTGTCCATTTCTGCAGAGTAACAGTATTTTTGCCTCTCTGCTCAGAAATTATCTTACACTATCTCAAATGCTGCAGCTTCTATCACATGGTTTGTATTTACTTATGTACTGGATCATTTACGACTTCAAAATTCCTTTACATAACTTTGATTCAAAATGTATTTCCACACCATGTGTAGCTTATTGTCTGTTAGTGCTGATCATTCACTGCAGCCATCACATCCAAACCCTACATACAAAGCCACACCTAGTATATGTGTTAAAAAAATGGCATAAAGATCCTTTACCCTGCTGATCAGCAAGACTGATCTCACTTTCTCAGGTAATTTATTCTCTATTTATCAAACATTTAAATAATCACTTTTTCCTAAACAAGGAGCGTTGGTATAAAACAAAATCACTGCCACATAACATGCACCCTGCCCCTGCAGCAGTGAAATTGTACACACCACCTTTTCAGCTGCCCATATTTAAAATTAAAGGAATACTACAAAACATTGATTACAATGCAACAAAAACTACCATGTATATTCCATTTATAAATATGTTAATATATATACATTTATAAATATAACCAGTATATTTCACTGAAAAGAACTCTGTCTCAGAACCAGAGTTCACATTATGTGATGAGCTAGTTTCTATAGCAACTGCTGTCTCTTTTACATACACTGTAGACAGCACAAACCCTCAGTTCTCTCCTTAACATTTCTAATCAGGAAATGATAATTTATGCGCCCTTAAGTATAGCTTCCCAAAATGTCTTCAGTAAATATTTCAAATGCTGGAGAGCCTGAAGTATAAAAGGACAGAGCAGCAAGTGAAATCACACCTCCTGCACTGAATTCCTCACTGTCCAATTTCAGTCCTATGTAACAAGTGAGAGTCAAGGAGAAATGTGGAAGAGATCATAGATGATCACCCACTACAGCCTAAGAACACTTTGATGGTTCCATTAAACGAGGAAGTGGCAGATGTTTATGGCTTGTTCAACAGTCTTTTGAAAGACACCTCATAGAGAGGCAGCAGCTCAGCAATGGGGACCAGAAGATGAGTGCTTGATGCAAAACAAACGTGGCAAGGTGGCTTCATCCGAGCAGGGAAGGGGCACAGGCAGCCCAGACCCACACCTCGGTGGGGGTGCATTATGGAGGAAACCCTGAGCCTAAACTGTGTGCTTCAGTTTTAGAGCAAAAGTTCATTTTTTCTTCTATCTCAAAGATTATGGCTATGCTGCAGCTCAAATTCTTCCCACAGCTCCTCTGCACTTCCTCAAGTCCAGCTGAAACTTGTTACCAGTTACCAGAGTCCAGTCCAGGACAGGATTTGAGTGTTTCCCCCAGGAAACTGGTGCAGCTTGGGCATTTCACTCAAGTCTCAACTGCACATCTGCACTATTAGTTTAGAGCCCAATTTGAACATCTCTGTAGAACCCATTATCAGATCCTTGCTTCTAGTCAATGTACCCCATCAATGGGATCCACCCCATGGCAGACAACTACGAAAAACAACGGAGTGAAACCACGCAAGTGCTGAAACAAATATTTGGTACATCAAATATTTTACATCAACAGTCACATTCATTATCCTGGGCTTACTGGTGGCAAATGAAACATTCTGCAATATAGCCAGCAGCTTTTGTTTAGGAAAAGCCAAAAGGGAATGGCTGTCTGTCTACAGAAGTCTGCTTGTCGGCCCAACAGCCACTCTCCAAGTAAAATACAACAAACAAATATTTAGATTGTCTGCAGAGAAAGCCTGCATAGCAAACAATGCATTTCTTCTCATGCCAGAGACAGCTGTGATTAAGAAAAAAGTCAAACAAAAAAAATGAGTCAGAATTTATTTACTTGAAATGATAAACAGAAGTGACTTCAGTAGTACCATCAACACCTGAGAGTTTCACAGGCTACATCTATGTGTACCCTCGAGACATCACCAGACAAACTGCTTCCACTGAAAACAGAATAACCCTGTGGAAACTGGTGTTTGGAGATAGAAGAACAAGTACATGAAGCAGAAGAGTTGAGCAGTGATTTATCTGTATGGTAGCAATAGGGTCTTTCAGACCAAAGTTTAAGAAAGTCTTCTGCTGTGAAACAAATGCTCCTAAATCCCTTTCATATTAGTGTAGTACTGAAGAGTTACTGCTACAGCAATATGTAGACAACACAGAAGTTTCACATGTGTTGGGGTATTAAACTATCATTAAACAAATATATAACAATATTCACTTTTTTCTGTATTTTCTTCTGTCAGTACTTGATACAGCTCCTCATCAGAGAGACACATCAGCACAGCATCCCTTTAGACTGACTAAATATATGGAAGCAAACTAAATCCTTTCTGCTCCTCCCCACTTTGTTGGCACAGTAATTATCTATACAGAACCATAAACATACACCATCAAACAACGTTCATTGCTGGAATGAAAATAATGATCATTACTGGTTTTCTGTTTGTGTTTGTTTTGTTTTGTTTTTTTCCTGTTCACTCAACAGGCTTAAATAGCTCAGAGTTAGTTCAGGCAAAAGCAGGTGCAAAGCAAAAGTTGCAGAAAAATTACTCTTTAAAAGTGCAAAGAAGCAAATTTTCAAAGAGAAGAAGCAAGAGAAGAAGAGAAAGAATACACACTGGGCAGCAGGGAAGGAGCTGCTCATTTCTCACAAGGTAAAGCAAACCAGGATGGTAAAGGCCAAGGAGATTAAGAGAAGTGCAAAAAGCCAGAGAGGAAAAAGGAAACAGAGACTCGACCATGGGAAAATACCTTATTAGCTCCTCTCAGCACCTCCAGCCTGCTCTGATTTCAGTAATAACCTCCATTCTCAACGTGTGTTCGCATGGCTTCAGAACTGCTCGAGCTTTTCCTTTCCCAGCCAATAATGGTTTCTTGAAAGCCCAAAGACACCCCAAACACTAGTGATCTTCTCTTAAATCCCCTTGCTTTTCAGAGCATAAACATTATATGTTAAAATTCAATACCACGACATCAGTGACAAACACTGACCAAACATGCCCCAACATTTAAGCTACTCTGGACACAATTATGAACGCTGTGGACTTGCCAATTATCTCATAGCAAAGAGTAGAGAGAGAATTCAGCTTCCTCATGGCAACTTTTTTTCTCTCTTGCTTTAGTGCAAAGCACTATATTTGAAGTTACAGGGCTCCACTTTTTTTTTTTCCTTCTTCTTGCCCAAAGGTCAATGGTCAAAGAACAAGAATGAAAATGACCCAACTCTGTACAGCAGCTGGAACATGAAGATCTTTGAGCTGGTAGAGGGCATGTGTCGGATGCTGGGAAGAGAACAACAGTCACAGGATAAAGGGAAAATGTAAGGGCACAACTGGCACTACAGCCACCCTCGCCCACGAGGCAGTGGTTATCCAAATTTCCTAACCTTCCTATTGTTTTGCACAGAAGCAAACCAGATGTATTGCTCTCTATAACTGGCAAACTTGCCCCAGAAAATCACCGATTCAATAGCACGGCTGTTTTATTAAAACAAAAGGAAGATCTCTATTATCCAAGGAATTCCCTGTTTTGTGAGCTAATGTCTAAACTAAAATTATTTAAGGAGGTGAGGAATGAATGACCGAAGCGTAGCTTAAAAATGCTCCTGAAGAAAATACAGATAATATAAAAAAAATCTAAAATAAATAGAAGTAGTGATTAAAAAAAAAAAAAATCCTGTACCATTAGCTACTATTTAAAGAATAATAATATTATGGGAGTTCATAGAAGACATATAGGATTTAAAAGACTACCAGAACACAGCATGGTATAAAAGCCATTGTACTGCTTTGACTTTTATTGACCTACATGTCAATTTACTCCTCCCCAAGCATTACAACCCTAGGTGAAAAAATCAAAGCAAGCCTCCCAGAAATGGATAACTCCAAGAGCTACAGTGGAATGCAATTGTTATCCAGAAATCCAACAGCAACACAAAAGGTGATCCACTTAAGTTCCTTTCTTGAAAATATATTAACCTTATATTTCAAAGAAGTAGTAGCATTATTTTAGATTTAATTAAAATCTGGCAATGCCCCCCAAATATTAATTTTTATACTTTAGTTCTGAATAAAGCATTAATAAATTTATTTGAATAAAATCTGTTTTGTAAACTACCTTTCACAGTAGCGGAAGACCTACATGAATCTAGAGACCATGGATATGCTATTAAGAAATAAATTAATCTTTTCAGTAATAGTATAATAAATTGTTCCATAGTACTCGGTCATAGCTGTCTTTAGGAATATAGTAAGAAATATGTACCTTAGATGTTTGCTACACTGGAAAATCATTTAAGAGAGAATAACAGTGAATACCTTTCATCATGGTGCTTCCACATCGTTCACCAAACATTGAACAGATAGGTCCTTGAAACCAAGCTACTCGTGTGTGATTAACACTAATTATTAAATTTTTTTAAATACCCAGCAAATCTACCTTTCACTTAGCAAAGCAAAATGGCCTCTTCTCCCGTTTCATCGCACCTTCACTGCAACATACAGCAGTCCTACAAATTACTGTTGTCAAACAAGGTTCAAATTTAACAGGTTTTTAATGAGCTATGTCTACATAAACTCATTAAATCACTGTGATATCTTTGTTAAGACACTAACAAACATTTCATAAAGGACATTGGCCATTCGCCATGTTAGATGTCCAAAGCACGCATTTTAGCAAACATATCCAAAGATTAAACAATTTTATTAAAAATAGGTGCCATAACTCTACAAGAAACAGCGGTGTCGTCCGTTGAGCTCCCTGCAAAGACAAAAGTGAATTCTAATACAAAGACCAGAGGAAGGAACGAAGAATGATTTATTTTCCAAAATGGAAAAAAATAAACGTCCTTGAAAGCTGATAGATTCTTACTAGTATTTAAATAAACAACAGCTCTTCTAGTCAAAGGCAACCCCATTTTCTCCCCTGATTTACATGTCATTCTCATGGCGGCGACGTTTAAATGACTGTAGAGGGATATTCAAAGTACAAAGAAAAGCCCTGTAAAAAGGCCAAAGTTTTTGCTATTCAGCCTGTCCAGATTTTCCCAAGAGCTCAGATAATTTCCAGCTTTCTACACAGCACCTGTAGCAGCACTATATACCCCCCTGCAAAGAGGAAGCACAACCAAACTTTGGGCTCCCATCTTTGCTAGAAATGACCCACAACGGAATGAAATAAGAGAGATACTTACAAGACACCTCCCAGATCCTATGAATTTGCTTAAGACAATCCCTTTACCTCTGTATTCAGTGTTGCACAGAGCAATGCAATAATTGTAACGAACGCTGGCGCGTAGACAGAATAATTCTGTAGAATTCTAAACCTGGTCTTTAAGCTGAGTGCTACAGCTCTGCCTTTGTGTGCAACCACAACGTCAGGAAGGCAGGTGAGAGGATGACAACTTTGAAAAGGCACTTGCAAAGATGCATCTACCTTGGGCCAAAGGAAAAAAAAAAAGACAAAACCCAATCTCTTTAGCAATTTAAGTCTGTTCACTCTTACAATCAAGTGAAGAACAAAGGGCAAGATTTATTTTTTTCAGGAGCCACCTGGATATCGTATTCCTGAGCGTTCTGACAAAAATATCTCTCGTCTTCCTTGGAAAACCGTGATGGTGGAAATGGAGAAATAAGTCCTGGCTCTGTAATATATCCCCCAGCCTCCCCCAACAAGCCGTTTGTTTTCCAGTAGACTTAGTTAAGCCAAATTTCAATAGTTTGAGTTGTCCAAATGTAAAAAAAATACCCACCAAAACAAACTAATTAAAAAATTAAACGTTCAGTTTCACTTAACTCCCATTTTAGTTGCGAGTTAAAGACACAGCCTGCTAGTCTACAGGGAAGTAAAGTGAAAATGCCTCAGTGTCAGAGTCTTACATCTCATAGGGAAGGCGTGGTGCGCGGAAAACATAGGGCGTTAAAGACGCCTTACCAAAATGCCCAGTTTTGGTATAAAATAATCCATGCATGATAAGTAATTCTAATGCTAATTAGTAAAGATTCTTCCCCGACTACTCTTTAAAGTACAAAACCGCCTTAATTTTTAAAATATTGACGCTGCAGGCCTTTTTAATATAGGCTCTTAGGAAAATATACCGTGCCATCCTTGCAAAACATATTGGGGAAAAAAAAAGGCAGTAACATGTTTTTTGAACTGAAAACTCATAAAGATCATTTTCCATGCTGACAGTGTGCATTTCATCCAGAAGTTTGAAGAGTCAAATGCTACCCCAGCTGGGGGTTATTTTGCCAAATGGCTTCCAACAGTGACCACAGAGATGGAGGATGGGAGGGGTGTGTGCGTGTAGGAAAAAAACATGATGGTAAGCAACCAAACCACACCATCTTATCAAATATCCGAGATATGCAGCCAAACACACAATGCAAATCTAGAATACAGAACTGAAAACAAAAGGACACGAACAAAATGAAATCAAGCCATTTGTGAGTTACCTGCAGAGATTTAAAACAAAAAAAGGCATACGAATGAAGCAGATATAATTCGTATGGATTTGCCCAGGAAGGAGAAAAGGAGGGGTGAGTGTGAGGGCTGGGGGGAGAGAAGAACAGATACCTTTTTTTTCCTAAACAAATCCATCATGAAAGAAAATGAGACAAGATTATAAACAGGCCGAGTTATAGCGCACCATGGGATTTTTAATCTGGCTACCTGTGGTTTTTGCAGTTAAAGCCCTATTCAGCAGTGGGAAGGGAGGGGGGAAAGCGGGAAAAAAAAAAAAGAAGGAAAAAAAGAAAAACGAAATCACATTTATGTGCCAGTTTCGCAAATGCTCACGCAGCGTGCATCACCAACAATGCTGGCAAACAGGAAACACTCACTATCAGCATTTTCTAATAATCGTACGCCTTTCAAACGTTATTGATCATTACCTGGCCGTGTCGCTTCCTGCATTCTTGAGTCTTACTCTCGTGCTCTGCCATGGCAGCGCGAAGCTGCTTCTCCCGTTTCTCCATCTCCCGTCCATGGTCTCGGACCAGGCAGTCCTTCTCTGCGTTGTGCTGCTGGAATAGGTGCGTCTTCTCCTGTTCATGCTCCAGCTTCAGCTCCACTATCTGATTGGACAGTGAGGAGTACAGTTCATCAATAGAACATCCTTGTCGTCATGACAACTCGTCTACAGCTTAATTTTCCCCTTAATTTCATCAAGTTGGCAATTTTATTTTTACGTCACTATTACCTCACCTTTTAAAAAGCCACCGTTAGCGTGACAGAATTCCTCCAGACAATTCCAACAATGGAGACAACCCAGCAAATCCAGCGCATCCTGAACCAATTTGTTGGTACAAATGTCGGCGCGGACGGGGGGAGAAAAAAAAAAACAATTGCATTGTCGCATTCCGTGTCGGGTCTGGTCCCCTCGTACCCTGCTGCTGCTCATCAGCAGGGCTGTGGAGCCTAAATGGTTAATAGGCAGCCTGCTCTCCCCTTAAGTATACACACGCAACCCCCCAACCCAGCAATTCAATCTTTTAAACATTTCTTTATGATTTCCCAAGCGAAAGCTCTTCCTTCGATATTCCTCAGCGCTGCCGCGTATACAGTTCTCTATAAATTTTTAAATAAAAAAAAAAGAAAGAAAATTATAAAAAACAAAGCCCTATTATCCCGTTGTCAGCTACGCTATCCCAACATAAACAGATGTATGTGTTCCAGAAGGGCACCTGCTGTGCCGCAAGCTTGCGCCATGATTTCATAAGAAGCCCTCTATTCTCAGGATCCTTTCCCAGTCCGCACCACACTGGATGCTGTGACCTTGGCCACTCTTAGCCTCTCCCCGCTAGACTGAATGGCAGCCCGAGACCAAGGGCCTGGTTGCCGGAGCTTTGATACTAATCCTCCCCGCCTGCGCACAATGGCACCCTACCTGGCCTGCACACTGGAGCAGCCAGCCTGCCTTTGAAGCAGGTGATGAATAGGGACGGCAGGAAGCCGCTTCCCCACTGAACTCCGGGCCACACAGCTGCTAAGAACAGTCACTTGGATTTTTCTTCAGTTTTGGTGGATTTCGGAGAGGGGGGGGTGAAGGAGAAAAAGAAATAAATGCTCTTATCGTGAATATGGTGGGTTATTTTCAGCGTGAGAAAAAAAAAAAGCCAACGGGAGGAGCCGGCTGTGTGCGCGCCGAGAGCGCCCCGGCACCTTATCTTAAAGCTGTAGCATTCAATTCTGGAATAATATGACATGTTTGTGTGGCTTTCGGGTTGGAAATTTGAAGAGTAAGTAAAACAAAAAGCGTTTTCTCAAATTTTCACAACCTAGGGATCAGCCTGTTCCGTGTTTGAAAGTGAAATACATCATGTGTGCTGTGGCCGGGGGCATCCTTCTGAAACAGAGCAAGTAGAACAGATGCAATATTCTACGGTTTAACATATCTACATGATTTAATAATACTAAAGAGCTCATTAGCAGATGTCTGAAGTCCCTGAAGGAGTTAACCCCCCAGGAGGCACACATTATCTCTACTGGGCCTGGGATCCTTGCACGAAGTTCTTTAAGTCAGGTTTTTACCCAAACTTGGGCACAAAACTGGTCACTTTTCAGATGACAGAGGTGTCCTTAGTGTGCCTAAATAAAGGAATTCTTGTTCCCTCAAAGAACTGCAAAGGCTTTGCCTGAGTTACGGGAGAGAGTGTTTAGCAGCTTTTCATAAATCAGACTTGATGAAAAGGAAATCATGTCAAGATCAGAGGTCTTCTTATTGAAACATTTTCTCTTCTTAGTTACTGGGTTTTCAGTTGGTTGTGCCATGGAAGGTCTGAGGTAAGACAGTTGTGGGGAACTTCAACTCTTCAGGCTTTCACTTTTTTATCTGAAGGCAAGGAATGAGAGCAGGCAGGGAACTTATGTCAAAGTGGGCCAGGGACAGATCCTGCTGCTTCAACCAGTCCTTCCACTTCCAGGAGAGGCACTCCCCTCATCTGCCTCATGGTTAGAGAAAGGATGGTTGTGTGAGGGGAAGGGTTGTATAAAAGGCAAATTTGTTGAACAAAGAAACCCCCAAACCCTCACCACTTAAATTATTCCCCATGGTGTTTTTGTTTGGCTTTTCAGAGATTTCTGGAAGGGAGAAGAGGTGGAGAAACAGGAGAGTAGAGAGAGTATGAGGAGACAAGAGCATTTTCTTCGCTCAAGCTCAAAGACCTAGAAAACCCATCTTCCCTGATGAATATCAACAAGTACTCCTCATTTGAGTATCAAGACGTTTTGCTATAATACTCTTACCAAAATGCACTTTCCTCTACAAGTAACATGGAGTGACTGAGTAGCTGTTTGAGTGCACTGGTGAACGCTCACTGAACCTCCTGTTCTCCTCAGAACTGCTGCCAACACTACGGCTTCTCTTCCACTCCACCCTCTCTCATTCTTGTATTGTTGTTCTGTTGTTTTTGTTTTTTTTAAAGAAAAAAAATTGCATAACAACAAAAGGAAAAAACCAACCATGCTGTTTTTCATCTACAATAGGATTTCATCACAGGAAACAGCATGAAAACAATATTAATTCTTCATAAATCAGTATGAATTCTGTCTCCTTTGAGGTAGAGAGAGTCTTTATGAATGATCTAAAAAAACTACCTCCTTTAAATATTGTATTGTGTCGAGATCATTCTACATCTACCTCTAGATGCTTAGCACTTCATCAGGTCACATGAAAACGTCCACTCAAATCCAGTACCTACACGTCCAGAAGATAGACACTTTTAGGTGCTCTACATACAGACCAACAAGCAACCTGATATTCACAATGGGAATTAGGGGCGACGCCGAGAAGAAACATTCACTAAATAATTGTGTGGGCCCCATTACCATAATCAGGTCGTATTCATTGTGGCTCAGATGTTTCCTCATTCTGCCCTCCCAAAGATGAAAAATCTCTTACACTCTTCTCTGTGCATCTGTTCCTGTCTCCCACCACGGCCGGGCACTAAAACAAGCAGGGCTGTCTGACCCTGTCTAGCTGTTCTTACCATGAAATACTGTTACTACCAAGTAACACCAGTATTTTAAAATTATGGTCTCCTCTCACATGAATTCTTCATTTTTTCAGTTCTTTCTGCACCAGTATGATAAAACCATACTCAGGGCAACAGCCAACAGCTGATTTACAAAGCCATGACCAGAATTGCAACATTTATTTCTAAACTTTTGCTTTTAACTGAAATTTAACAATATTTCCTTATTCTTGCAGAGAAAAGAATTTTTAAAAGACAACAAAATTCTTAACAAAAAGCTAAAAAAAGATGAATCCAAGAACTGAGACAGTCTTTAGCTATTCACTTGCATGAAAACACACAAACTGCCAAAGAGATCTGGCAACGTGGCTCATGCCCACCCGACACAGGACACCGAGATCCAAGCTGATGAGAAACCAAACTGCACCCACATGTTGAGGTGCTTTAGAACAACCTGCTAAAACGAGAGACAATCTAATAAAGACCTGAAGTGACTTCATGCTGCTATAAGCCCTGGGTCAGTTTGCACATCTGAAGAACAAAGACCTAGAGTAAATAGGCTGCTGATAGCAGAAGATATTTTCAGAAGCCAAATACTTGTAATACGATCAACATCAGCAAATACCTTTTTAAAGTCCCTAATATAGACAAGACCTTCTACCATCCAGTTTTTGCTTTTACGTCACACACTAAGTTTAGGCTTTGCAATTTTAGAACAATTTCAACTTGTTCTCAAGAACAAGTATGCCTTTGAAATTCTTTTTATAGTCCCCAAAGGAGGGAAAGGAAATTAGTTAGCTCACTACTCCTTTGAAAAATGTAACTGCTACAATAAATATTTGACACCAAAGTATGAAAATTCATGTAAATTTATGTCCACAGTTCCAGAAATATTGTAAGTAACACCTAAATAAAATATAGTTTTGCACAGCAAGATGATTTTGTTAGCACTGTTTTGGCATGATGAACTTCTGAGGGCTGGAGAAGCCATCAATAAGTTACACGTGTCATGGCAAAGAGCGGCACAAAACCCACCCGCACAGCATGCATATAGCATGTCTATTTTTTAGCAGTTCTATGTATAAGTACTTAAGAGTGTAAATCAGGAGTCTTCATTTTCACTACTCTGCTGAAAAGCAGCCCCAACCTCTGCCCAGCACAGCATCCAACACATGAGCTGTGCCCAAGTTACAACTCGGGTAAAACGGAGCATTTTCTGTCTCCTAAGCCTATAAATAAACGTGCGTGTTCCGTGAGGATATGGGGATTACCCATCTCCACAAATACTCTGCTTCTAAAAGTAATCTGATAGAACAGGCTGCAGGACTGAGTATTAATCATGCTGGGCTCTGGCTTAGCATAACTTTGGGCAGAAAAGAGGAATCTTCACTGCAAAGCAAGGGAGCATACCAGAACTACTTTGCAGCAGATAAATTAAATGGATTTTAAAAGTACACTTTTTTTTTTTTGACGTTTTGCTATAATTTGGAACACAAAGTCCTCCCAAGATATAAAGGCTGTAATGAGCCAAGGGCAACGAGGACAGTGAAAAATACATCAGTGCAGAACCATATATTACACTGGAGTAGAAAATACATATAGGGTAATGTACATGCATAGAAAATGCATTTTACTTCCCATTTCATTTCAGACTGCAATACTTTAATTGGTATGACTGTGTTTCCTGCTATACTTCACCTTATAATCAACCACTAATAACTGCATTTCAACTACAAACTAAGAATTGCAATAAATTCTCTAAAAGAGACAAGCTGGGCTATTAGCCAAACTGCAGTTTGATTTATCCTCCCCAACAACAACAAACCTGAGTGGTCTCACTATGTATATAAAATTATACATCTGATCTGTACATATTTTACTTAAAAAGGCCTTCCAGAATTTTGATATTTTTCAAGTATGGGCAGCACAAACCTCACCTCAGTCCTCCTACCTTCCCAATCTTCCTGTCATGAGTAAATTTGGTTTTAAAACCCCGACGTCCTGGGGATGAAGCTGGATTGCTGTGGTTACACCACACTTAGTGCTGTGATGCAGGTCAGGAGGAACCGCTGCCCTCCCCAGCCCACCAGCTCCAGCAGAGCCAATGCAGTCTGCAAACAGAAACACTGCTTTCAAACTAATATTTCTTGAGTCACTGCCTGTTTTGTGGCAGACTGTGGTACAGAATTTACTGTACATAGTCTTTGTTTAGGGATTCGGAGTTTATCCAAGGACCTCCTTTGAACACTGAGAACTGACTTCAGAGGCATTTGCAGCCTGACTTGCTATTTACTGCAGGCACCAATTTATGTGCCTGGAATCATCTCCCCTCTCCCTCCTCCCCCTAAAGTTGATTCTCTTGACTATACAGGGAGCTCAGGCTTTTAACTCTGAATCACACACAAGTTAGATGCCTGAAGGAGACACTGTAAATACCCATCTGTCTGGTTAACAATTCTGTAAATAGCAATGGTACAGTGAAAAGACTTCCACCCACTCTGTACTTAGAGGTTGAATTTGTGTCCTTTTCCCATTTGTGAGTTTTAGCTAATATCATAAAGTGAAAAGTTGATGTTGATGATTGAAGAAAGTATTCCTCAGATATTCTGCACAAATGGCATTCATCTGCGTGTGAGCACGGTTCAAAGGAAACGTTTATGCATCCTAGATTAATTTATTAAATGAAATTTATGCAGCTTGTTGCTGATGACATGAAAAATTTAGAGCCTCTGCTAATGTGCCCGTTTGGCCTCCATGCAAGAACAGACTGTATTTCAATTATCTTAGGCTATAGACAAAGAGAAGAGGAACAAAGCTTTTTACAAAGGCTGGGTCCTTATAACAAAACCAGCATACTAAAAATGGATCGTGAATCTCCAACACAGCACAGCTAAGAAATGCCTGGGACATTGGGCTGGCTGAGGAATACCATATCTCAACCAGATCTATGCAAATGTTTGGGTTTTTTTTTCACTTAAGTGGGTAACAGAGTGGTCAAAAAGAAGCTAGAAGAAACAGAAAAAGAAGAAAGAGGCCAGAAGAAAAGCAAGGACATAAGTGTGGCAGCATGAACTCTTAACTGAGAGAAGGTACAGAGACAAAGCAAGCTGAAAAAAATTGTTATCTCTATTAGTGTGTCCAGCTGAATGACCCTGAAGACTTGAGCATGACACTGGAGTCAGAGTTTAGGGTGCAAATACAGTCATTGTGATAGGATGTTTGTAGTGGTTCTGAAGACAAAACCATCAGCTAGAAAATCAGTTGAGCTAAAAGTAATATACCAAATAATCATGATAGGACTGTAACCTAACACATCCAATGTGGAAGCAGCATCTTCCCTGCTTGCTGCCTTAGAAAAGCAGAGTTAAAGCAGGAGGTAGTAAGGAATGCTGGCTCCTGGACAGCCAACTCATGCTCAATGGACCCTTCAGCCCATGCCACCCCTCCAACTGACCCCTTCTTAAGGACTTGCCTCTCTGGCCATCCCAATCCACAAGACTTAATGAGTTTGTCAGCCTAAATAGCTCTAGGCTCCATTGCACTGGCTTTTCACAACCACACCCAAGCTCTTTTCACAGGCAGTGCTTCTTTTCCCTGAGGAATTTCCAAGTTCCCTCCCCCAGGTCACAGCAGCTTCTTGGTTTAATGTTTAATCCTCACTTTTTACTCTATTCCTCACCTATGCTGTATTTTCCCTCCTCTCTTATAAGGTGACTGTCTTCACATGACTCTATCACACACAACTATTCTGGCTTCGTTTCCCAGAGGGGACATAGAAATTCCCAGTGAGACTCTTCAGAACATTTAGATGCAGAATCTCTAGAACATCTGAACTAAGCTGCTTTTATTACCTAAATACAGCTGAGTAGATTTCAAGGGAATACTAATAAAAACCTACACCCGGGTCAAAAACACTCTACCTCCAACATTTCAAGGGAATTATCACTAGAGTTTTAAGCAAAAAAAACATCATCTTAGCCTAGATAATCCTAACACTGATGAAGACTTGGCGCAAAGTTAAACAGTTAAAAGTTATCAAGAGAGATGCCCAACCATTAAATATTAATCTAAATAATACTTTAAAATATTTTTAAGCAACTGAGCGTGAGATGGTGCTTGGAACATTAAACCAGCTGTGGATAAGAGATGTGTATTTTTAAAAACAAACTTATGTACAAAAACAATGGGTGTCATTAGAAAAATTCATATTTTATCCAAGATAACCTCACTCTTTTCTTTAAATTAATCTCCCTAGAAAGTTATGAAAGACATACTGAAACATCTAAAGAATATTCTTCTTCTCCTAATAATAATATTTTCCTCCACTTCAGCACAATTGCCCAATACTACCTTGGATACCTGTCCTTGCTGCTGTCAGGTCAGATAACAGCCATGGGGTTTTTTTTCCATTTTTAACCAGCTGATTGTGCACTTCAGGTGAAAAATTCTCTTTCTTTAATATAAAAGGCATATTTAAGACCAACCACACCTTTGTGTTGCTCCAGACTTAAAAATGTAGACAATTTCTCTATCCTTAACATAATTTCAGTGATTTTGCTAAATACCCAGTAAAACATTTTGGAAGGTGTCCTGTTTCTTTCCTATTTGGCTAAACAGGACAAGATGACAACTCTAATTATTCCTTCATGAGTTTTACAGAAGTCAGAACCCAACAATAAATGTCACAAGAAAGGATTTCCTGAGATACAGGGAGATTCTTCAGCTCTCACGCAAGAGATTTCCACTTTGCTATGGAAGCATGAATAATAATTATTTTAAAATGGAATAAACACTATTAAAGAAAAGAACCAATAGAAAAGGCTTATTTATGCATTCAGATTGGCATCTAATCTCAGAAAGTATGTCCACAGTTCAGCAAGTAACATCATCCTGCTATGATAATACATCAACTATTTCCCAGTATGTTATCACCAGTAGGAAAATGAAATTTAATAGACTTCAGCTCTCTTACTAATCTTGCATCTCTTTTTTTTTCCCCACTCATAGTACTTAAGCAACTATTTATAGCAAAAAAGGCTGTGACAGTGCTCATAGTGATCTATTTTTAATTTTTTTTTTTTAAAAAAAAGGATAAGCTACTGCCATTTCAATATTAAGATCTCAAAGAGTTCACTGAAAGTGTTCCACCCATGACAATTTATGAAAATCTGCTTCAAATGAAGGTGAGAACACACTTGACTTCTGTGAAGCATCCCTGCATGAAGCCCTGGTTCCACCACGACCATTGTGCCTTGGTACCACAGCTCACCCCGAGAGACCTGCTCTCAGAAGGTGCCTAACTGACATGGATATGGGGGGGAAAAAAGCAAATTCATTAACTTTTCTGTCAAATTTGCCTGCCTAAGAGCCCTTACTGAAAAGTTTGGGCACGTGCTCTTTCAAACAGTTGGGCTTGTGGAAAACGATTCCCAGGTATTTTGAACTAAACAGGATGTAATTAGAATGTGGAAGAGGGGGGGGAGAAAAAAAAAAGGGAGTGGGTGTAAAAAAACCAAACAACCTTTTTTCCTGTGCTGACGGTGCCATAAAGCCTGACTGCAGATACTGCAACCATTTCAAAGGCAGGAAAGGCTGAGTGAGGCCTTCGCTGTGGTGTCCACTGGCTTTGAAGTGCCGAGAGCAGCTGCTCCCAGCAGATAGGAACTGTGGTGCTCTGGAGTTATTTTTTTTTTCTTCAAAATATACTTTCAAATCTAACAGCTGCGAGTAGAACAAAGTTGAGCTAAAGTATATTTAAAGAAAAAGAAAAAAAAAAAAACCACCAGTTTCTCTCTAAGAGTGTTCTCAGTGGATACTTCAAAAGAAAGTGGCATTGAATCAGACGGAGCTGGGAACCAGGAGTGACACGTGACAGCTGAAACCAAATACTGCAAGATCCAAAATTTCTCCTTTATTAGTGGATTCCAGTGCATTTGAAAAGTTAACAAAATTTTAACTGACATGGTTTTGTGTGTGTTCTCCCCTACTTCTTTTTCAAGGAAAAAAATAATTTTCAAAATCATCAATACATACATAGCAGGTTATTTATTGCTATAAATATCAATAGATCAGGATGTCTATCTGCAGGCAGAGGAATCTTTCAGCCCTGCAATCAACAGTTCATGTTCACACCAGTAGTCTCTGCAAGCAATATTCAAGGAGACTCCTGTGAAGCACAGGCAACCATTCATATAAAGCAGAGATGTAAAACCACAGCTCTCGAGTTCCTACACTTCCAAGATGTTTCTCAGATTGGAGAACTGGATAACACATCAGTTCATTCAATTCTTCATTACCAACTTGATTAAATTTATGGGCAACTCAATTGTCCCATACGCTGTCAGTGCTCTCTGCTGCTCACCATGCCAGCCTGTGCCAAATATATCTGAAGGTCAATTTTCCTTCCCTTTCTGTATAAATTCCATTTGACAATTAGATTCAGACACTTGAGGCAAAACATCTCAAAGCAATTACTGCATTTCTCAGGTAGCTAAAGTATCTGGTTTTTTGGTTGGGTGTCTATTTCCCAAGTGAAAGTCTGCTAGAGCCCTGCTGAAGCACACCACCACTCCTAATTTACTCCACCATTTAAAGTTTCAATCAGTCTATTCCTCTCTAAGTAACAACCAAAGAAATATGCAGTGAAACAAGGCAAAGGTAAAGCCTGCTTTAAAAATGGCTTAGAACTTCTGAAGGATAAATAGACAGTAATACAGAGAAACAGAATTTGGATCTACTAAAAGGAAATTTTAAGAGTGGAAGAACTGAGCTCATGCTGCTCTGCAGCCGGGCTGAAGGAGCTTTGAAATGACAAGACAAAAAGACCATCATTTCCAATGATCACCCACTGCAATCTGCAGGAAGGAACACATTTTTCATATTCACAAGCTTTCAAAGAACATTCCAAATGAAGTACGAAGAGAAATAAATGTTTTTTAAAGGGCATAAACAGGATTCCTCTGAAAACTGTTCTGAGGCTCTCATTGTTTAGCTGTTTAGTGCTGAAACTCTTTCCTTGGGTTTCAGCGACGTTTCAAAACATCTAGCTGTTCTTTCATACAGTAAAAAGTAGCTATCCTAAAGAAAATAAAAGTGAGGCAGTAAACATCTCCTCTTAGTGGGAAACGCTTTCACTGATGGTTACCGCAGCATCAACGTTGTTATAGAATAAAAATGTAAAAAGATTCACAAAAAAAAAGTTCTAACTATCCCATTCATTTCTTATTTTGTGGGTTTTTTTTGATCCAATCTCCAGAAGGTCTGAATATAATAGGCATGACAATACAAGAAAACAAATAAAAAACAATGCCTGACACTAGTAGGCGTTATAATTTGCCTAGTGTTTTTCAGGCAAAAACTAGTGGGTTTATCTTTGCGTGCAAAACCAGCCAAATATTTGGCAGAAATTTTATCTATGGCTTGGCAGCTCTTACTGTGTATGTTGGAAGAAAAAATATCATTTGTAGGTAGGAACAGGAATGTGATACATCTGACAAACAGCAGAGTAGTATTTATCGCTATAGCTCATGTTCCTCAACCTGGGAGCAAAATCTTTGAATAAATGCTTACTCTGGACTGTAAAGATGCACCACAAATCTTGATAATTGTAACAAAGAAAGTGAACCAACTATACCATTAAAATGATATGAACATAAGATGCAGTTAAAAAATTCCACCTTGAGGTGGATGCCCAAGTAACCCCAACACTTGCCATCAGCCTGCCTTCAGGGTGTCCTTTAATGACAAGTCAAACTTCCCCACCTTTAATGCAAGCATGAAAGCAAAACGTCTCTGCTACCCAGACTACTCCTGAACCATTAACCAGAAGAATCACACACAATACCACCCAGCCACACAAAACCCCTGCGTAGGCACATCTCACTGCTGCACAGGACAGCTCCTCACGCTCTGGCAGGTGGCAACCCAATTAGTAATGTTGACAATTCTGAGTGAGGATAAGGAAAATGCTTTGATCTGAACCAACAAACTCCCTTCTATTCAGCAGCCCATGCACAAAACACACTATTGTTCCTCCCAAGCACAGGTGAAGGTCTCTCTCAACACCTACCAAAGTGATCTTGCTTCTTAATTACTGGAAAAAGCCCCTTCTAGATGGACCAGAGCAGGTCTCGTACCACAGCCAACTGCAGTATTTCATCTCCTTACCAGCATAGAAGATAAACAGAAATGAAACCACATTTCCCTCGTGGAACACAGGGTAGTATTTTGCATATATCCACGCAAAAACATTGATAAGAGACAGCTTTAAGCTTCTGGACTAACTGCAGCATTGTTATCAAGTAACAAACTTCTTAAATCCTTGAAGTGGTGTCACCAAACAGATGTCACTTGAGTTTCAGGACCAAGTCCCACCTTACACAAATGTTTGATGGGATGTTCCAGCTGCATAGTTCTCAAGCTGTTATCATGCAAGAATTTGTCTACTTCTATTTCTGTTTTTTCCCTTTACACTTCACAACACCACTGAACTCAAGTTTCTTGTCTCCACCCAAATGTTTCCCGAGTATTTCCCAACCCTGAAATTTTATTACAATAAAGAAAATCACTATCAGTGGGCCAAAACAAGCATTCATATGAACACTCCCCCTGTTGAAAATGATAAAAAGAATAAAAAGCTGTTTCTTGACAAGAAGGAAAACAGACAAAGCATTAAATAATTTCATCTGGCAATTATGAAAATAGGTGTTGCCACCTGTAAGCCTGGGAAACAATTTGAAAGAGTCAGAGGTACAAAGGATTGCAAAGAGGAAACAAAAATATTTTCTGTGTAGGCTCTTTCCCCTTCCATCCCCCATCACATAAACTCTGCATACCTATAAATTTTGCCTTTATACCAAGAACAGCAACACAGAGCAAGAACAGGATTAAGCCTGCCAGAGGACCAACCTACACCTGCATGAAAAGATGTCCCTCCTCCCCTCCACCCAAGGAGCAAACCAACTGACCTGTTGCTCATATCTTTGCTTGAGCTCTTCCAGCTGCCAGGAGAATTCTTTGGATTGCTTTTCCCGGAGTGATTTTGATCTGCTTAGATCTGCTTCAACCTTTTCCATCTACATGGTAAAAGAAAGGGAATATTCAATTTTTTTCTAAAAAGGCATAGCTTGAAATGCTCTGATTTTTCTACAGTTGTTTGCAAACCATCAAAGGGGGAAATATAACCTGCTGAAAATGATAGTAACACTATTTGTAAATAGTGAAAATGAATATTCAGTCACTACAGGACTATTAGTTACTCAAGGACATAGTGATCACTGACATCCTTAATGGATATATCATCCTTATACCACTCCCTGATTACCAAGTATTGGCTCAATTTTTCAGCCAACAGTCATGAACATCCCATCAAAATTAAATGAATAGTTTTTCTAGACATATTTAAGATGCAATATTTCACTCCAAAATATATTGCCTGTGGAAATTCAAAGGAAATCACGTGAGGCAGTGCACAAACTACACATTTAAAGTAAGTTTACATTAAATCAGTAAAATAACTTAAAAAGAGAATTATTTGGCAGCAAGTGAAGTTCTCTGAAGATAGTCATCGCCTATGAATAATGAGTCTCACAGATTCCAGCACACAGCATCAAGGAAGCAATTTCATAACTCAATTAACAAAGGCTTTTGTATCAAAAGCACAACTGTTAGCTGTACATCAGGCATATTTCCAGAGGAATATATATATATATAAAAAAAAAAAAAAATCTACACAATACTATGCTGCAGTGCATACACTCATCAATTACTTTTAGATCTAGGTCCCAACACAATCAGTGAATAAACAGTCTCCCTAAAAAAGAGAGCCAGGGGGTGTAGCTGTCAGGAGCACTGGTGCTGCCACAAGCCCATCTGCTGTACCAAAAGAAGGAACACACGAATTCCTGAAGCACAAGCCAAAATCCTGTTTGGCCTAAGGGAGTGCTCTGTCTTCAACAGATGCCTTTGCCAAGCAGCCTGGACATCACTTCTAAGCCAGAGAGGAGAAAAGGCAGTACTTAGAGCATTTTATTGAAAAATACTGCACCAAGAGAGGAAGACATAAGCCTAGGAATAGCTGGCCAGACAGAAAGCTGAAAAATAGACTAGAAAGGAGTAAGTTATCCTTCCAGTACTCTTGAACCTCACTCCTCCTATCTGCTATAAAGAAAAGGGACTTCAATGAGTATTTTATGAATAACTCCTTCTGCCTGCAAGCTTACTCAAATTGCACGTTCATAGCCATATTTTACTCAGCTCAGTAAAACCCAGAAAAATAAAAGATCTTGTTACTTTATTACAGGACTTTTATTTTTAAGAGAATGAAAACATTCTAAAAAGTGAAATAGTAAAAACATATGCAAAGATTCTTTAATTCTACTGGCTTCTGTGCTTTACTTGTTAGGTCACATTCATTTATTTCCTGCAAATGCAACGAGGGCTCTTGATCATTATTTGCCAAACCCATGAAACACTAGATCTAAAATACCATGACATAGTCATGGTTTCTCTTTTTGCTAGTTATTATTAGAAAGAAAGCAGCTCCTGCACTTAAAAATGTACCACTGGCCCATCAATGGGCATCAGGTGACTCTTAATAATCACAAGCTTGACAAAATAGGAAACAGATGGCAAAAAAAAAAATCACAGAGCCAAACTAATGAATCAAATATTGATTACAAGAATTGAAAACGCCAGACCCCATTCTACTTATCTCCATAATTAACTTTACCACACACTAGAAAATGGGTTTAGAAGCCCAGTATTTCTAGTGCAGCTAGAAGTAGTGTTGCTATAGCTACTACAGGTTTTGTTTTATAAGTAATGCATTCCACCTAACCACAAAAAATAGAAATTTCCAATATGTTACAATTTAACGGGTGATTTATCTGAAGAGTACGTGTGTGCAGGAGAATGAGAGGGGACCAAGCTATGAAGACAGCCTCAGTAGTGTTCCTTTGATGTATTTCCTTGAACCTTTGTTTCTGTAGAACAGAACTGCTCAATCATACAATACCATTTACTATTTATTTTAGCACACAAGTAGGGACACAATAAACTCATGGTTGATGATTGGACTACAGCAAAATTTATTTGCAAGATTTCCAAGAACTCAGCAATATTCTAAAAGAAATTTTCTGTCATTTTTAAATGAAAATTGACTTTAAGTTTTCCAAATTCTTTTGCACATTTTTTTTTTTCTTTTGGATTGGTTCTGTTGGCTGGGATTTTTTTAAGTGACTGAAACTATTAGTCTTTCTAGAATTAGACTATATCCCTTTTGGAGCAGAAGTAAGACACTATTTTAAGTCACCGTGAAGAAGTTAGAGGGGAGTCTCACAGCACAGAAAATGTTGGATTTAAATTGGAGGACTTCTCATATTGCCCTCACAAGTCTAGTTTTCATATTAAACCTTGCTTTTGTGAATTTGTTCTTGCTTTTTTTATTTCCAAATTCTATTATTTGCTGTTTGCATGGGTCTTAAAAATAGCACCAATGCCTTACTTAATTTCTCACATTTGTTGAAAATGTTCTGACAAAATCTTCATGAGAAGAGCAGAAGAAAATTTGTTAAATTTTAAGTTGGCATCCCTTGAAATTCATTAATATATGAGACTGCAGCATCCTATGGTCAACAGCAAGGCTTGGTTACAATAGGTGACGTTGAAAAACTGGGTTTATGGTCAGGTAGAATTACAAGACTGAAATATGTAGAAAGATTTCAGCCCTGTGATCAAGCTAAGGAAGCACTCCCTTCCCTCTCCTTTTTGATCCCATATCACTTGTTCCTTATTTCACTCACTGTGTTGCATCTGCACAATCCCAGGGACAAAGGCTTAACTATCATTTGCTTCAGAAAGAATTTAAGACACTAAAATCTTTTTACATAAATTCCCACCACCAATTTTCAGGGACAGAAAACCAGATTTTTCTGTCCCCTGCCGATGACTGCCAGCAGCCACACCAGCTCTGCCCCTGTTTAGGCTCCAACTGATTACAAGAGCTCATTAGTGGAAGACAGAGTCGTTCTGAAAAGAGTAGGAGGAAACACACATTGAAGTGGAAAATTACCAATGCCGTTCCATAGGGATGTATACACTAACACTTTATACTCTCACTCCTGAAAAATCCCTAATCAGTATCACAACCGCAGATATCTTTATAACAATGACAATTCTGGCTTTGTTAGAAAGATGAAACAACTGCTAACATCCCTTTCTGACTTGCCAGCAAAGACACTACATTGTGGAAGATTTTGATGTAGCACTCTCAAGTGAAGCATGTTTCTGGCATTATAAGATCAGAATATGCTATCCTACTGAGACGGAGTTTCAGAAAGGCTGGCATTGTGACCTTCTCACCTGCTGTTTCATTTCAGCATAGACTTTTTCTGAGTTCAGCTCCACCTGCCGCTTAAACTCCTCCAGGGCAGCATCTGCCTGCTGGGCCTGCAGCCTCTGTACCTCTGTCACCCGAGTCAGCTGCTCCTCCTTCTCCCTAGAAAGTCACAGAAAATTTTCAGAGTTCAAGTATCAAATAAAAGAACAAGTGTGCTAGTGTAAAAGAGAGCCCTTTAACCCTACCCATTTAAAATAGTATTCAGATTTCAATTTCCTGTCCCAGCTTCTGCCAAACTTCCCTTCACAATACTTTGAAGCAGGGAATGGAAGGCCTGAGTTATTTTTGCTTTTCTCTTACTGAATTTCACACGCCTAAACACGGCATCCACAGCTCACAACACCACCCCCAGCAACCTGCGTGGTGCCCTACCCACCCTGTGACCCCTTCTTTAAATCTCACGTTTAAAAGTGTATTGCTCCCTTAATATTGAAATTAATTCCTATTAGCACGATCATCTTCTCCCATTAAAAACAAAAGCACTATCCCAGCACCATCTTTGCTCAGCCAAGATGTGGGATTAGTCACTGCTTGACATACATCAAAATGCAAAGCAGGGTAATGCTTGACATATGGTACCTTCTTAATCTATTAGAAAGCTATAATGCTGTAATATCTAGTCAGCCTTTAAAGGAATGACAGATGTTACAGTTTTATGCAAAGATATTTCATATTAACAGCCTATGCTATTTGACATATTAATGTTGATACATATATAGACCTTGGTTTGGGTTTCTTGAGGCATAACAGCATCTCAACAGTATATCAACAGCAATGCATGTATAACGTCTTAGACACACATATATATCCACCTAAAAACTTGAGGTATCCCCCATATTGACACATCACAGACAAAAAATTTGATCCTTTCTAAATATTTTAAGAAATTTTGATGATTGCTCACCCAGAAGACAATCAGACAGCACTGTTAACCTTTTATGACACGTTTCTGTTATGGGAGGTCAGTGGAGCTGCCCAACTTGGTGTTAAAACACCAGGGAAGAAAATGGTGGTATCAATGGACAAAGCTGGCTCCACCACTGGTTGGTAACATAAGACACATTCAAACAGACCTGTGCTTGACATTTTCATTTTACAGGCAAAGGAAGTACCTCATGATAAATTTCCCATTTTGACAGAAATTATTTCCATATAAAACAAAGAATCTGACACATAAGAGACGGAAAAGACCAGCCAATTCATCTAGTCTGTCACCTTGCCAGCACTGAACTAGCTATTACAGCACTGAGCAAGCCTTTTATAAAGGTCAGGAAGCTGCCAAGCCCCAAGTTACAGTATTCACATCCTCTTCTGTGGTTTTCATACCAGACTTTGACAATAGGACAAAGAATATAATCCTACATCTTCACAAAGTGTCTATTTGCAGTGCAGGAGAGCAGGATAATTCTATTAGCAAAGAGATCAAAGAAATACCACAAGCCCTGAGTAAGTATATTACTGTTTACTTTTATAGTTTTTTCATCATCCATATTTTAAAAAAAAACCAACATTTGATTTCGGTGACTCACAGCTGATGGAATAATTGAGACATAAGGAGACTGCTGTTTTCCTTGCAGAAAAAGGAAATATCCTTCTTGCCCAGCAGAAACTGGAGCAAAACACAACAAAATCCTGTATCACATTTTTTGTGGTAATTGTTTAAGAGTTTTGGGTTTCTGTTCACAGAAGATCATGTGTAAAATCTTCTTCAAATTTGCTCGAGAGCATCCGTCATCCCTATGCAGACGTTTTATTTGGCAGTTCCATTTTGTAAATTCCTTTGAGAGGGAAGCATATCTGTATATTAATCTAAGTTACTATATTCTCCACTCATTTATAAGGCAATGAAAATCGCACAGCAAAACACACCACCAAAATCAACATTTTTTCCCTGTCTAAATTTAACTGGCAAAAAGACCATTAAGGTTTTAAATTTATAGTACAAAGGATCCAAAAGATCAAAATTACAAGTCCAAAAACGCTCAGGCTCTTCTCAGAATGGATGCAGCAATGATGCATCCAGAGCTAAAAATGATATGAACTCTCTGATGAGCTAGTTATGCATCAGCTCTCGATGCAAAGGCATTTGGCTCAATTATCCCCCTGAAACCCAAGTTCTAGGGAGCTGCTGAATACAGGAATTTTTAAGTTAATAGCTGTTTGAAATTGAATTATGGTGAACACATCAGTCCCTTCTCCCACGACAAAATCTACTAGCAGTTCACAAGAAAGAATATGGAAGAGGCTGAACTGTTGTCCAAGACCTACTTACAGCTCAACGCCCTGAAAGAGAAGATAGGAGTGGGCAGCAGCATGGTCACCAGCAGAGCACTATCCATCTGTGTTATCTTGGAGGAAGCACTGAGAGGGGGAACCCTCAACATCTCCTACCAAAGATCCTCAAGGCACTGAGTAACAAATCTCCCTCCCTGAAAAATACATCTAATACTTCTACTCCACACTGGAAACAAAACCCAGAACTGAAGCTTATTCAAATATATTCACACTCATAAGTGTCAAGCAACACCAGAACGATATTTTTGGTCCATGCAGATAGAAATGCAACAAAATTACATATAAAAGGACAAGTTGTCAGTCCTTGTGTTTTTAGTGAGCCTCCAAATTTATGCATCTTCTTCCTGAGGAATATATTTTTATTTTGAAATATTATGATGTAAACTTTTAGGAATCTGGTTTTATGCACCTTCTTTTCTGTTGAGGACTTAATCCCATGAATAGATGCAACATCTCATTACAATCAGGACTAAAACTTCATTTTTAAGGGTGCTGGAGCTAGCGCTCTCTACTTTTTGTGCAGTTCAGAGGCTTAGAAAACACACACAACAATGGATCCTGGTTCACAAATATCAGAAAAGCTTTACTTTTTTTTTTTCCCAAGACACTGAGCAATGTGCCTTGCATGAAGCACTAAAATATTCACTTTGAAGATTATTTTTTTTCAGTTGGACTAGTTGTGGGGCCGAATACAATGCAATTATATCACTTAAATCCCCTAAAGCTGAGCCGGCTTGAATTTAAAAATAGGGTGAATTTACTCTTTGGCCCCAATTTAAAAAACAGCAAATTCCTCTTGTTTCACTCTATAAAGGATACGGCAACAGAATTAGCAATCTTAACACAGCACAGACCATCTCACTGAAAGTTGACTGTGAAGTCCAGAATTGCAATTTCAGAAAGCAGCACTCTGAAGTGTACTGATAAATGGAAAATATAAACATCTTACATACTTCCTCTTCATGCTTAATCAGAAATATTTTCCTTGCTTCGTAAAATGCCTTCGAAGAGGTAACAGCAGAACACAGGCACTACAGCATTGCAAGTCAAGCTGCTGAAACACAGGGCAATCCAGTGATTTACAGGAGAGGTTAAACAAGCTCCCAACGTCCCAGCAAACGTGGGAAGAACCAGCATTGTCACTTTTGGGACAATGTCGCTCAACCAGTATGAAGGCAAGGGCTGGCCAACAGCGAGCAGGAGATGCATCTGTCTGAGTCTCAACCTCTTCAACAAGTTAAAAGGTGCTAGGCTGCACAGAAGCATGCACTCACACGTGCAAAATGAGGACCTACACGTGGACAACTTCTGTGGACAGTGAGTTTCACATCCCATTAACAAATCTGCACACAAGTGTCCTATGCGTAATTTAGAGAGACTTTCAGTAATATGAAAAATTACTAGATTGGGAAACTCCTGGTGTTTTCTCATAAAATTTATATCATGCTTTAAGTCATGAATAAGCAAATTCCTTGCCAGGTTTCCCAGTACTGCTGGCAGCAGTGTAAACCCACTCGTGCCCACACAAATCGTCGTTTCTCAATTCTATAGGAGCACAAAAGCAGAGCAAGGAATTTCTATGGGAAGGATACATTTTGCCACTGAATAAGTTTCTGAAACTTAGATTCTGATGGACTCCACAAGAGGGAGAAGCTTCATCTCTTGTCTAAGTCAGTCACAGGTTGGTATGACTCTGGGTTTATGACTGTAGATGAGAATTAATCTTGGTCTGTAAGGCTGAAGTATGTAAAAGGCAGAAGAACCACAGAGCCTTCAGTCCCACTAATAAAGCCAAGATCTTCGAAAGGTCTTGAAATGTTTGGAAAGGCCAGGCTCTCCTCCTGATTACCCTGATCATCCAACACCACATATGTGCACTGATCCTGTGTATTTAGTTCTGCTGTACATTACCCATTCCTTCCTCTCCTCCCCTAATATTAATACCTCTGAGGGAAAATTGCTTCACTGCCAATCAATCTGCAAACCATGCACTTGCTGGAAGGCAGCTGAAGAGGGATATTGCTGGGTTTGTGTCTGGACAGCTTCCCTTTTTATTTGTTGACACAAGAAACAAGAAAAAAAATTAATCATACTAAACTGTGTTGAAACCAGGTTTCACTGATTTAAAAAATGATCAATTATCAGATTTAAAAACAGCTATAGAAACACATGTTCTCAGAGGAGAATACAACTGGCTAGACAACATAATCCACAGCATACCAAGTAGCTAAAAACACAGCCTTCATCAAAACATACACAATCTTCCCATGCAAAAGGAAAACTATCTTCTGTGGACAAGCTACAGACACGAGCACCCATCCAGTATTCTGATGTACATCCGAGATTTTCTATGTGGAAATGTAAATGAATCACAATCCTGATCCCAATCCCAGAGAAGTGGGTGCCCTGATACCAGCAGGACTCCACAGGAGTGCAGCAGTTTATCAGTTTATAGCCAAATACAAGACCCATGACACCATTTTTTAGCTGGGCGTGATAACCACTAAAAAAAACCCAACAAACCACCCTCCACACAACAGTCACTCCAATTTAATTTCTGGAACACAGTCTCTTTCAATTACACAAATAATGTATTATGGTTTAAACTACCATGTATTTGTAGACAGAATGGGTACTGGTTTTGTTTGTTCCAGGAAAATGCTTCAGGGGTAATATTCAGGGGTAATATTGAATTCCCTGAAATAAACAAAAACCAATTTTAGTTTTCCCACTTTTATTATTTTTCAGCAAATAGTGATTGTTCAGTAACAGCTTTCTGTGTAAAGTACACAGAGGGGCTAAATGCACCCATCTTAGCTGTGGTTAGAGTATCTCACTGCAGAGGCAGTTATTACCAGCAAACAATGAGGAACAAGAAGGGCTCTCTGCACCACCAGCACCCAAACACACGGAATATGTACAGAACACTCCTTTTTGGTGTGGAGAGGAAGAAAGACAGTGTGAAGTCATTCAAGCGGAATGATAACTAAACCAAAGCCAGATCAAAGGAGCAAAGAAGAAAGACTGAAATGTGAAGCTGAAATATTTATTGCCTTCAAAACATCATCCCTATCCTGTCCCTGGGCACTTTAATATTTCGAAGTTGTTAGAAAGCATTCTAACTTGTTTCATCATTTCAAAGAAATAAAGCCAGAAATATGAAGTAGAGAACAATTTTATCTTTCGTTCCTTGTTTTTAAATATAAGATGAGCTCGTCTTTAGGAGGGAAAAAAAAAGCACAAATTCACTTAGAAATTGTTTACAGTTTGCATAATTTGAGACGTGAACATCAAAAAGCTGGTCTGCATTCCCTCAAGTAAGCTATAACAATGACTGATATTTACAATGCAATTATTATTTTAAACTATATACTCATGTTTTAAATATATCATGAGATAACACTAACAAACTAAACCACTACTTAAAGCCATTAATGAATTTAGAGTAAATAATACTCCACATCTGTAGTATCACACTTCTGTGAAATAAGAAGCATAACGCATTACATTCAAAATTAATGGCTCACAAATTAACCCGACATTGGTTAAACACACTAATAATTATTATAACTATTTCTCATTATAATAATGACAGGGTACTGTTGTGCTAGGTGCTATGCAAACAGAATAAAACTAGCAACTGCAAAATGATGAATGAGATGTGGGTTGAAAGGCTGGGCAAGTGCTGTAAATGTGGCTGGAAAGGAAAATGTTATAATTTTGCTCAACACTGCAGAAACTTGTCTCCAAGATTTAGATACACCACATATGTGAAAAGCTACAGAAGCTCAGCTATCAAGAGAGGAGGATTAGAACAGAGATTAATAGTCATGGCTTGGCTTTACATGCTGAGATGACAGCTAAACCTCAACAAGGAGAACATGGAGGAGTGAGTTAGAGAAACGAATGTAGATAATGAGTTAGGTAAAAGAAGGCAAGAGTGAAATTAAAAGGTGTACCAGAAAATCAGCAGTAGAGATAGTAAATATGATTCATGAGATACCCAGAGAAGGGGTGCAAAGGAGGAAAAGACAGGCATCAGAGAACAGTGGTGTGGCACAGAAAGCTGGAGGGCTAATAAAATAAATCATCTGAAGGACAAACTATGGGAGAGATCACCAAGCAGAGGAGTGCCAGGCAAGAAGAATCACTTAACACTAACAAAGAACAGCCCAAGATGTGTTGTTAGTGACAGAGCCAACAGTTGTTGGCAAATCAAAGACAAGGAGGATGAAATAACAGTATTAAGACTGTCTCAGATTTTTCCAGTGCAGAATTCTAAATGGAACATCAAACTAATTATTTCACCTTAAAGCACACCAGGTTTATTATTTCAAAGAGGTGCTGATAAAAGATCCTGGGTCAAAAAGTCTTTAATAAAATAAATTATTTCCCATCAATTCTGTTTCTCTTCTACCCTTAGAAAATGATGGCAACACCACCAAACACCAGTTTTGAAGAAGCAAGTAAAGATTCCAAAAAGCATCTGTATCACTCACTACACAAGGAGGTACAAGGCTACAGTCTTCACTCTGTATTCTACATACTTAAGGTAGCTATTTCTATGGGTAATGGTACTATTAGAGTTAAAAATTCAGAACAGTAACATCCGTGTTGTAATGGACAAAATAGTAACTCAAAACAGAGGAATGAAGAGTATCTACTCAGCTCATCAGATTTTTTTTTTTCCTGAGAGGCTGTTATGATAAACATGGATTTTCACCTTTTTTTTTTTCCCCAATAAAACTACTCTTTGAAATATTAACTTTAATTCCTCAGTGAAGGTTGGTTGTGTTGCTGAGAAAACTGAAAGAAAGTTGTACAAAGAACATAAAAAGTAAACTTAAGTAAACTTAATGACTTAATTCAAGTCTAGCAATCATAATCAGCTAGCAACAGCAAAAAGGAACCAAGTCATTCCTTGTATATTTTTGTAGACCATTTCTAACTGAGCCAAAAAAAGGTGACACCCTGAAACATTTCACTCTTACTGAAAATCAGTAACCGAATTCAATTATCTGTAAGATCTTCTTCAGCCAACCGAATGCTCTTCTCATCTCACCAATGTTTTAGTTACAATATGGTCCTGAAATGTACTGCACTGAATCTAACAAGACGTGCTAATGTGAAAGGGAAGCGTTTCAGAACACTAAGGGAACAACTCTGACATTTGTGTTTACTTTCATATTCATTTAGTGAGGTCAAAATCTATAGGCCTTAACTACATTAATTATTAGAACAGCAATTTAGAGCAGTTAATTGCTAGAGCATGATACACTGGTGCTGTTGATCTCACAAGACCATAATTTTCATTTCACATAGCTATATATTATATTGAAGCATTTTCATAGTCATGATTAAACAGATGTCATGTGATATCTCTATAACCATCTTGGGGGACATAATGGTCCCATAGACAAGGATTAAAAATCAACTGTTACTGTTTTCCCCCCCATACAAGTGGAGCTTTCCTTTAAATACATATTTCATTATTGCCAGTAGGTCTCCAGAGAAACTGGTGAAAGAAAATGAAAGGCTGTAAATAGTTAATAGAACACTTTATTTTTCCTTTTAAGTGAGACTATTAAACAAAGCTACCACATTTTTGTGTCCTCTGTTCAGACTTTACATTGTGCCTCCTAGAGAGAGGGTTATGTCAGCATGTTCACCAGGGCTACAGGAATGTTTACAATATGCTGGAAACTTTGACTGGGTTTGCTCTAAAAGGTTTCAGATGCTCAAACAGAGCACCAAGTGGAGAACAGCTGGCTGGTTTTCCACTGATTCTTAGAGGGGAAAAAAAAAAAGGCAAGAACAAAAAAAAAAACCACCAAAAACCACACAGACCCATTTTAAAGAGTAAAATTATGCCCAAACTCCTCAGCCACTTAACGTTACCACTAGTTTAAAAGCACAAAGACTGTTTTTTTTTTTCATCATCCTGCAAACTTTGCAACAAGACAACACTAAATGGTTGAATAAAAGAGAATGATGAACACAAGGAACATGAGTATAAACTCTTAACAATGTTCTTTATTGCAACATTTGCAATTAAAGACAATGCCTTCTCCTATTTCTTTAATTATTTCCGGCTTTAAATAGTAATAGCTTTTCCACTCCTGCAAGAATTCCTCTACACACAAATACTTCATTTTCAAGGAAAAATGGAATTAACTGCAGGAAAACAGCTACACTTAGGCAATTATCCTAAAAATATTAACAACAATGAGCAATTATTCAGAATTGCTGAACCAGAATCTGGTTTCAACTTAGAGGAGCAGGAAAGGAAAAAAGATATAAAAAACCCCAACTTGCATTTAAACTATGACCTCATTTATTTATTTATCATTCTATCAATGATTATTGTGCAGTTTTTAAATTTTATTTATTTTGCTGTGTGCGGTGGGATTTCTGACATCAACCACTACAAGAAGTCCACAGAATCCAACCCATAAAACAGTATACTGAAATTGTTTAAAAATAATGTTCTCTAAAGGTTTAAGTAAGATCAAATTCTCAAGATTCACTGTAAATCACAGTTTTTTTAAAAAACATAATTTCTATATATTTCAAAAAGTCCAAATTTAACTTCTTTTTAATGTTGGGAGCCAACAATCATGCAGCTGTAAACTGGAAAACAAAATTGAATTCTATTCACTGCTATCTATTCTATGTCTTTCTGCCATCTATCTTCACATTTTTATTTATCCTTGCCTTTATCTGTCTCCCTCTTTATTAGCTCAAAAACATTACACCATTTGTTTCTCTCAAATTTACATACTCTCATTTCTTTTACATTGTCCCTTTTATTATGACAGAAAAAAGAAAAAAAAAAATATAAACACCATGGGAATTCTACAAGAGAAGTAGAAGCACTTTGAATAAAGAAAGAACTCAGGTTTCAAGAAGAGCAACAGGTACAACAGCTATTGTTATTTCTTTCCCAACACAGCATTCTTCCAACTTAATTTAGTAAATACAAGTGCAAATGCATTCTTATCAGATACCTCCTATGAGACAAATGCTTGTGGTAATAATAACTGTACTTTACACAAAAATTGAAACCTAAAATATAAATTAGTATCACTGAACCACACTCGACAAAGTCCCTAGAAATAGTAGTCTAGCATCAGCCTGTGGAAGTGTGAAGAACTGACACAGCTATCCTACTGAGAACAACAAAAAACAATGGAATATGCCTTTTTAAGTCAACTGTGAGGAAACTCCATGGCACCATTCCCAAAGAGAAATCAGCTGCTTTTTCCTGATTCTCATGTCAAGGATTCCCAGCAAAAACATGTGCACAGTCAAAGTATATATAGGAAAACAACAGTAAATCATCTTCATTTCTGTATTTTATTAAACATCGACATGCACCACCTTCACACCATGGCTTTGGTTGAAGAGAATGAAATGTTTTGGTCTTCCATGTAAAACAAATCACTGAACACTGCAAAAACTGCATGTGCATGCTTTAGAAACTGTTGTCAAAATAGAAATCTGCTAATAGACAGGAGCAGCTTTGCTGGTTTCTGGGAAGTTTAGCCCCACTTTCTTCCCCAGGAGAGTTTTAAACAAGTTCAGATGAGGGGTAGAGAAGCAATGGAAAAGAGGTGTTGCTAGTTTCTTATGTAAACAATTTTATTAAGTGACTTTCAATAAACCAGCTGCTAAACATTTGTCTGTATCATCACCACTCGTAAAGTGCTAAGATTTGGCTCCATAGGCAGGTTTAAAAAAAGGCAAAGATTGAGAAGAATGTTATGAAGCATGTAACTATAGACAGTGTGTGTGCTCCTTCCTTGATACTTCAACATTCAGTTACAATATCTGCATCTGTAGAGGCACCAGTTCATCTCTTTTCTCCTAACATGCATTTTAAGAATTGTTTCCTTCAATTGCACTACAAAATAGAACTCAGGAAAGCCATATTTCAGTAGCAAAATGAAATATTAATTTGTGTATGAGATACACAACCCATAAAGCATTAAAACAGAACCCATAATTGTTTTAATCACCAGCAGCAAGGTGGTCTGTACTTCCATGCAGGGGACAAATGGCAGCAGCCTTGACTCTTACATCTGTCCAGCCCAAAATCTCCATCTCAAAATGGACAAACTTTATATTCTAGTCCATGCACTCAAAGTTACTGTGGTCTCCAGAGTGGAAGAGGCAAAAACCAGACCACATTACAACTGAGGGAGTCTAAATACTCACTGTATTCGCACTTCAGAATACCTGTAAGTGCAACTCTTTACTTCTACAGTCAAACCCTCCCTTCATTACTCTTTCATCTTTAGTTCTGTATAGATTATTACTAATAATATATTTTACAGTTTATGGTTGGACTCAGTCTTAGGGGTCTTTTCCAATCTAAATGATTCTATGAGTCTAATAACATATAAATGGACTTTAAACTACATGCTGTAAAACAGATGTTTTACACCTCATGTCCTCTTTGGTGCAGGTCAGGCTGGCTAACTCTGGTACAGTGGTGGACTATATAAATACTCGTAATGCACATGGCCATTCTGCTCTGGCTTGGGCTCATAAAAGAGATTTTTACCTCTGATCTTAAGGCCAGCCTTAAAGTATACACACTTCTGCAAATAAAGCCTGGCACAGACTGCAATATTTCCATGGGAAGCCTTTGGGATCATGCCTGTGACTACCCTGCAGATTAAATTCTGAATATTTAAGTTTTGAATGTAATATATACACACCTCCAAAGTCCCTACTGAACATGCACTCTGGTGTTTCATGATATTATTGCTGCAATTATTTCTGAAATTTTCACAGTGACTAGGAAGATGATTGTCTCTAGTTTACAGTGGTAGTTTGGAACCAAAAGAAACAGTTAATAAAAGGAAAGGTATTTTTTTAAGTAAATAGAACCTTCAATATGCCTTCAAACAATTCTACATCTCTAGTCAGAGGGCTAGAGTTCATCATCTTTATTCTGAGGGCTAGTATCAGAGGTCAGCATTTAGTTCACCATCTCTTGAAAAGATACAACATTGTGACCAACACATCAAGCTGGCACCATCTCTTGAAAAGATACAACAACATTGTGACCAACACATCAAGCTGACTAAAGCATTAACAGCTCAGAGTTTGCATCTTCTGACAAAAACAAGTTATGTGCAACTTTTGTTTACTAATTAAGAGAGATATTTACTAACAACTTCAACTTCTAGACACAGCAAGAGTCTTCATAGCCAGAGGTGTGCAAAGTAGGTCCAAACTGAAGGGACTTTAATCACTGCAACACTTTAAACTTGACAAAATTACCGACAAGTGATAAGTAGTCCAGTCTAACCTGACAATTTCAATTCTTCAATAAAATGGGACTAGTAAATCAAAATTATGAAAGAGTCAGTCATTAAAATATTAGCAGAGGCAAAATATATATTTTTAATAAATAGTTGTTCAAATTTCACAGTGCAAGATGCAACGGATCATGTTGAGAGTTACCCTGGATAACAGCACTGGACAACGTCAGCAAGACCTTTTCTTTCTCTTCCTTGTAATTTATGCAGCAACAAGTACAGATTGTTTTTCTTCATTTCTTTCCTGTTGTATTTAACTCAGCCTATAGTGTAACAAATTGTGATTATGCCTTTTTATTTCCTGTTTCTCTACTTAAAATAGAAGAGATGAGAACCACATAGATTTAGCCTTTTTGTAACCCATGCTCACGACACATTTTATGCAGCCAAACTAAAGGGATTAGAGAAACAACCTTTCCCCCCAAGTAATTACACAAAAGCTTTTTAGGAATACTGTGTTATTATATAAACATGCTTTAAATTACGTTCTAGAAAAACCCTTGGAGTATTTCTTATAGTGACTTTTGCTATTAGGCAATGCTGATGACATCCATTGCTAAACAAAATATAAAATTTATATCTACAAGTCACCACCAATAGTCATGAGTATTACAGCCATTCTTTTGCAAAAGATTTGGTTTTGACACGTATTTCTACCATAAACTTCAGAAGAAGGAAAGAAAAGCCTTCTATAAACTATGTAAAACCCTAGCCAGTATTAAAACTCTGGGAAAACTATCTTTTTTTTTTGTTTTTTGAAGTGAAAGATACTCTTAGAAATGTGGATTTTGCTATTCCACACAATGTCTCAAATCACTTTCATTATGCATCCCTGTGGATACGTTTGAAATGGCAACAGCACTGTTTGCTGTCACACCACTGGAAAAATAATAATCATAAAAATGCTAGTAATCAACCCATTAAAATGCCTGCCACTTTCCTCTCCATGTGTTTGTAGCTGACTGCCTACTCAATATATGATCCTGTGGCCATTTCAGAATCAAAGTGCATTCAGATCAAAGTAGTTTATGAGAAATCACTGAGGCACCTACTGGGTTCTGAGCTGCAATTCCACAAGGCATCATTTCTATTGAAGATGGTGAACTATCTTCACCCATCTCAAGGAAGATAAGGTTATTTTCTAAAGGTTTACTGTGTCTGCCTTAGCTTGTAATCACTTCATTTGATTCTGCAAACAGTCAAAGAGATACAGCAAAAGAAAGCATTTTCAGAAAAAACATTAGTCCTTATGAATTCATATTAATAGCAAGAGATTGTTAAAAGGACTAAGTTTTACAACACTGGGGGAAAAAAAAGCCATAAGGAAGCCATTCATTTCTGACACAAAAATATTACTGCTTGTTGTGCATTACGTACATATGTATCATATATGTAACATACATACATGGAAATGAAACACATTGAGGTTGAATTCACATTGAATTGAAACACACACACGTAAAATCTTAATATTATCTAGAAACGTGGGTACTAAATGAATGGCTTGGCTTCTAGAAAGTCAGCCTTGCAGGACCAGCAGTTCCTCTCTGCAGGGTATGTGAATCTCTTCTCAACAGCCACGTGCACCCACGTGTGCACGGGACATGGAAGTGAACCTGGGCAAAGTACTCTGCAATAG
This sequence comes from Merops nubicus, assembly GCF_000691845.1. Taxonomy (NCBI): domain Eukaryota; kingdom Metazoa; phylum Chordata; class Aves; order Coraciiformes; family Meropidae; genus Merops; species Merops nubicus. The sequence goes on from NW_008611410.1 coordinate 147,359, forward strand.
GAGTGGAAGTAGCTTGTTTTAGAAGACACTTTGAAAACTGGGAAGATGTGTTGATCACATGCTGTAGGGGAAATAGTCACAGCATACTGTAACCTGTGACCTGTGTAACACTCTCCAGAGGTCTCCAGTCCCAGAGCTGACCCAGCCTCAGTCTTGTCCAAAGGACCTACTCACACACAACATAAGGTTGGGACAACTTCTGCCAACACCATGGTAATTTGTGGGCCCTGAAGCATCTACCAGTCAGCTGGGCTCCTGAAACTTTAGTCTCAAACCCTTACTCTAACCCAAACATTAAACCTAAGCTTAATTACAGCTAGGGAACAACTCAAAGGACTTCCTCAGCTATCTGCGAGAGCTTCTCAGTGCAGTGCTGTTATTACAAGCCAGCTGAAACTCCACAGACTTTACAAAGCCCTGCCCCAGGTGGAGCACCACCACCTGCACTGAGAGCACCCACATGGGGCATAAATTCTGAGCCACCAGGACATGGTAAAGTTAGATTTATTTTACTAAAAGAAGTGCAAACTGGTGTGGTATTTGAAAGACATGGAAGATAATTAACACAACTCCAGTATAAATGAATCAGATGTTACAATACTAAAAGATTAATTTTAGTTAGTAACAATTCAATCTAAGATTGTAACTAATAGTAAATGTAAAGAGTTTAAAGATTAAAACCTAGAATTTTTATTAATACAGACTTCAGCCCTATGACTTTTATGGCATAAAAATATCTTCACAATGCCTCTATCAGCCTAGATAAGATACACTGCAACATTTAACTGAGTTGTTTTAGTAAATAACTTGTGGTTTGTTTCAGAATAACCGGTTCTCCCCAGAAATTATTTCCATAATTTTGAATCTAAACTGGATAAGCATATGGAAATAATAAAGTACATAATCAAAAATGGAAACAGCAAAACCAGAGTCGATCCTGTCGTGTGTGTATCTGCTGTATGTAAACCACTCCTCTGCTTAGAGAACATCAAACTTGTTGCATCTTGATTAGTTTTTTAATGTACAAGGTCAGCAAAAAAGCTGTTCCAAGTTAGTTAACAAAAAGTGTCTTCTGTTTGCTGCAGACCATTTCTCCAAGCCTTAGATGCATTTGAAAAATACATATGCAAACAAAAAAGTGTAGTATCAAAGAGAAGTCCACATTAAGGTTGTTACTTATGGATCTTTTTAAAGTAATTCTAAGGAAAAAGAAATCACAAACATCATATACTAAATTAAGTTAAAATATAATTTAAGCAAATACAACTTTCAAGTGTATCCTTTCTTTTAAAACAGTCAAAAGCAACTAGCCTTTAATTTGACCTATTTGCCTACTATGTATCCATTCTAAATTGAAGCCAGTTTTCATTTATTGGACAGGGCAAGACCAGCTGACATCACTAATTTTGATTCTGGTTTATTCCTGCCCCTTGAAAGTCAAGAGGTTTGTGTGGCTTGGTTCTTGCTTTACTTTTTTAATTTTTTTATGGCTGAGTAGAACTCTGAAGATGCATCTTTACAATAGGAAGACAAATTATAGAAAGCAGTCAGATGAGAGAAAACATACTGTTATTCAATAAACTTGACTAAAAACATTGAAGATTGTGCAACAATTACTCCATATTCACTCACTTCAAAGTTTCCTCCAGTTTGCGAATTTTCTTTTGAGCATCCCCTCTTTCTTTATCAAGATCATTCCGGATGCCATGAACCTACCATTTAAAGGAAGAACATAGGTTATTTCAGCTATTTATATAAATTATAAAAACTATTTCTTTTTGCACTGATCTAGACAACTGTCTGTATATTTCTAAATTACATAAAACTCCAGAATAAGGATTAATAGAGAGATAAGTATGAGAATATGGACAGCGGAGCTTTTTTCGTCTCAATATGAGTAGTACTTTCTATACTAAAGAAATAACAGTAATTACATAAAAAAACCAGATCTTCTTTAGATAAGACAGGAAAGCATACAGAAATCTGCCTAAAATAATGACATGTATTCTCTATGGTGCAGAGCTCCTACTTACCAATTTGTGAACTCCCAAAGTGAACTATGTTTTATCCATTCTTACAACAATAAAAATACCAAACATAATGATAGTAAATAATATTACTTTAGAATAATATACATTATACCATTAAATAGCTGCAGGTAGATACTCCCAAGGAAAGTAAAACTTTTCCTCAAAGTGGTTTAGTGCTAATGAACCCCTGACCTAGCAAAATCAAATCAGATTATACCAATCATTATTTAAAACTGTTCATTTTC